>NC_091984.1:235093146-235393146 GCF_044704955.1 Pristiophorus japonicus | reverse complement strand
GGGCAATGTCACGGAGGTGGAAATAGGCGGTTTTAGTTATGCCGCGGACGTGTGTCCGGAAGCTCATTTCAGGGTCAAATATAACACCCTGGTTGCGAAGAGTCTGGTTCAGCCTCAGGCAGATGCTAGGGAAAGGGATGAAGTCGGTGGCTAGCAATCGCAGTTTGTGGCGAGGGCCAAGGACAATGGCTTTGGTTTTCCCGATATTTAATTGATGAAAACTTCTGATCAATCTGGTACTGGATGTCGGACAAGCAGTCTGACAATTTAGGGACCGTGGCGGGGTCAAGAGAAGTGGTGGTGAGGTAGAGCTTGGTGTCGTCAGCGTACCAGGTTTACCCCTCAACCTTCTCTTCTTTAGAGAAAAGAGCCCCAACCTGCTCATTCTTTCCTAAGACGAGGTCTTAGTCCTGAGCTTTTTCCCTCCCGAGATAATATAGCTGGGATTAAGAATTGAACGGTCATGGCTCAGTTCCACACTGTGCAGTATTTACCAATGGAACCATCATGGCGCTCTGTGGTTTTTAATTTACTGTGACACAACTGAATTATAGGATAAATGCACTGCATTCACGGATTGTTTATTGTACACAAGTTCAAAATTTGGCTCCGCTACAAAGTGGAAACACAAGTCAGTAACAGAAGCAGAATTCAATTAGGATGATCTTAAATTGCATTGATTACATAGAGCTGTTTAATTTAGTACAGTAAATCTTAAATTAATTTTAATTAAAAAACTGTATAAACAGGGATTTAGACAAGTACATGCAGTGTTCGAATATTAATGTAATTTAATGCTGCAAACTTTATTTTCTCCAACCTTTTGCCAAACCTTCCACAAATCATAACTGCTGAAATACAGACAAATAGTGCCTCTCAATCCACATTGTCACTGAACTATATATGTGCAACCTCACCTTTAACAAACAGCAATAAATTGTGAAACTTTCGACATGCACTGCTGCTACAGGGCACGGCAGAAAGGTGCAAGAAAATCACTGTCAGCCACAGCTGACCAAGATAAATCCACAGAGGGTCATTGTAGCTCTTTTATCAATCAGCAAATGCATTCTAACATTTCACTGTGCTAGTTTGCATTATTCTGACAATGCCCACAATATATACTTAAGCTTCTAGCATTTATTTTTCAATGACCTTAACAGTTAAAAACAACAAAAGTGATGTACATTGACATCTCTACAGAAAAGTATCTGAGTCCATGGTCAGACCCAATAACAGTGCTTTGAATGTTAATCATGTTACATTTCTTCAATTATCTGAATTATGTCCTGCACAGGTTGAGCTCTGCTTTTCTTATTTAATTATTTTTAAAAAAACGTTCTATTCATTCCATTATTTGGCCCGTAAAAGATGTTTGAACAAGTTTTAAACTTTGAAATAACTTCTACAATTGCGTATTTATTGACACACAGGCAGGTGTTACACAATGAAGAGGTAGGTATAATGTAAGGTACATGTCCTTACTATAAAAATGGAAATCTGGATGACTGCCGGAGTGGCAATTCCCTGGGGAGCTCCCCTGACAAAACAAATTTAACCGTACAATTTTGCGCCATCCGACAACTTTTCACTCTCAACCGCCTCCCCTCCCACTGTCTAAACTTTCCCTAGCCTTAACAGATCCTAATAGGGGGTAATTTTCTTAAACTTTACCTTAAACCGAATCCTACAATCCTATAAATTCGGGCCTACCTGGAACGCAAATCTTCCCTCCTAAACGCCACACCACTCATCGATGACGACGACGACAACCGAACTACCAGCGACGAACGAGCCTCCTGCAGCAGCGACCTGGACCTCTTCCCTCGTTTGGTGACCTTCTCCAGCGACCTCCTCCTTCGACGTCGACTCTGCTGCCCCACCTGATTCCCCCATCCTCGACGACGCCCGGTGAACCAGGTGAGCCTCCGGCCAGGCAGTTGGGCCCCTCCCAACAACAACCGATCCCCCTCCAGCGGCGATCGGGCCTCCTCCAGTTACGGCGGCTAGGCCTATCCTCCTCCTTCAACGACGGCTGGACCTCGGCTCCTCAACGGTGATTGGGCATCCTCCTCTTCAGCGACGACTGGGCCTCTCCTTCCCCGCTGATGACCTGGCCTCATCTCCCCCAGCACGTGGTGAGTACCATGGCTGTGACCACCCTGACCTTCCACATTGAACTCCAGCGGACCGCTGACCCTCTCAATGCCTGCCCCCAACCAAGCTGCAGACCATCTACCATCAAGGGTGCTTCTCAGCGCCGAGCTTGCGGCCAACATCTCGCCGTAGGCAACTAGGCTTATACAGCAGTGCCTGGTCTCTAGTTGTCTTGGACCCCCTTGCCACTGGACCAAGACCTTGCAACGACCACCCCATGTTAAAAGAACTCACGCACAGGCATCTTCCACTCATCTAATATGAAGTTCAGGACCTGGAACGTCAGGACCCAAAATGGACAACTCCAACAGACACAGGCCGGGAACTTAAGACGCTTTGACATCGACATCGCCGCCCTAAGCGAGACCCGGCGGGCAGGGGAAGGCCAGCTCAAGGAACATGGTGGAGGTTATACCTTTTTTGGAAAGGAAAACCAGAGGAAGAACGGCGCCTTCATGGAATCGGCTTTGCCGTGAAAAATGAACTGGTCGGCCGCCTCAAAGACTTCGCCTGCGGGGTTAACGAACATCTCATGACCCTTCGCCTTACCCTATCCCGGAACCAATGCGCCACAGTCATCAGTACGTACACCCCAACACTCGATGCAACGGATGAGGCTAAAGAGGGTTTTTATTCCAACCTCGAGACATGCCTGTCCCGTGTCCCCATAGGCGACAAATTGATCCTCCTCGGTGACTTTAATGCCAGGGTCGGCAAAGACACTGCCCTCTGGGGAGGCGTGAATGGCAGAGAGGGGGTAGGGAAATCCAACTCCAACGGCACCCTACTCCTGACAAAATGTCTCGAACACGAATTCCTCATCACCAACAGCCTATTCTGCCAGAGGGACAAACACAAGGCATCGTGGCAACACCCTCGCTCCAAACACTCGCACCTGCTAGACTATGTCATCGTCCGAGCCAGGCATCGCAAGGATGTGCGCATCACCCACGCCATGACAGGAGCTGACGACTGCTGGACGGACCATCGCCTAATCCAATCCATCATCAATATTAACATAGCACCAAAGCAGAGGGGACAGCAGAAGCAGTGCCGCAAAAAAGTTAATACCGGGGCACTTAAAGACCCAGCTAAGAGAGCCCTATACAGCCAGCACCTCACAGCCAATCTGGCGTGCCTTGATGACCCCGAGATGCTGAATGCCCACAGCGCTTGGTCTGCCCTCCAGCCTCTATAGCCAGTGCCTGTGAAGAGACACTTGGTTACTCAACCAGAAAACACCAGGACTGGTTTGATGAAAACGATCAGGAGATCCAAGAACTAATAGATTGTAAGCACAGAGCATTTCTGAGCCTCAAGCAACAACCCAACTCGGGAGCTGCAAAGCAACGTTACAGACGGCTCAAGGCTGAGGTCCAACAAAAAACCCGGGACCTAAAGAACAGGTGGTGGATGGAGAAAGCACAGGTGACATAACAACTAGCCGACAGCCACAATATGCAAGGATTTTTCATTGCAGTCAAGGCCACCTATGGTCCAAACTCCCAAGGCCCCATCCCACTCCTGGCCAAGAATGGGGAAACACTCATCAAGGATACCGAGGCTGTCAGGGCCCGCTGGAAGGAGCACTTTGAAGATCTCCTCAATCGAGACTCTGCCTTTGACTCGAGTGTTCTCAACTCCATCTCGCAGCATGCAACCCGCCACCACCTCAGTGAAACCCCAATGCTGCACGAGGCAGGCAAAGCCATAAAACAGCTCAAGAATAACAAGGCTACGGGTGCGGATGGAATTCCTGCTGAGACGCTAAAATATGGCGGAGAGGTGCTCTTGGCGCGGACATGATCTCATCTCTCTCATTTGGAGGAAGGAGAGCATGCCGGGAGATCTCAGAGATGCAGTGATCGTGTCCATTTTTAAAAAGGGGAACAAATCCGACTGCGGCAACTACAGGGGAATCTCCCTGCTATCAACCACTGGGAAGGTTGTCGCTAGAGTTCTCCTCAACCGTCTTCTCCCTGTGGCCGAGGAGCTCCTCCCGGAGTCACAGTGCGGATTTCGTCTCCTACAGGGAACAATGGACATGATCTTTGCAGCACGACAACTGCAGGAGAAATACAGGGAACAGCGCCAGCCCTTATACATGGCTTTTTTCGATCTTACAAAGGCCGTTGACACTGTCGACCATGAGGGCTTATGGAACATCCCCCAAAAGTTTGTTAACATCCTTCGCCTGCTCCACGACGTGATCCTTAGCAGCGAATGCTTTGCAGACCCATTCCACATCCGGACCAGAGTCAAACAGGGCTGCGTCATCACTCCAACCCTCTTCTCAATCTTCCTCGCTACCCTACTCCACCTCAATGTCAACAAGCTGGAGTGGAACTAAACTACAGAACCAGTGGGAAGCTGTTTAACCTACGCCACCTCCAGGCCAGGTCCAAGATCACCCAAACCTCTGTCGTTGAACTGCAGTACGCGGACGACACCTGCGTCCGCGCGCATTCTGAGACTGAACTCCAGGATATAGTCGATGTATTCACCGAGACATATGAAAGCATGGGCCTTACAATTAAGATCCATAAGACAAAGGTCCTCCGCCAGCCTGCCCTCGCCGCACAGCACTGCCCCCCAGTCATCAAGATTCATGGTGCGGCCCTCGACAACGTGGACCACTTCCCATACCTCGGGAGCCTCTTGTCAACAAAGGCAGAGATAGATGCGGAGATTCAACATCGCCTCCAATGCAGCCTTAGGCTGCCTGAGGAAAAGTGTGTTCGAAGACCAGGCCCTCAAACCTACCACCAAGCTCATGGTCTATAGGGCTGTAGTAATACCCGCCCTCCTGTATGGATCAGAGGATGGACGATGTACAGAAGACACATCAAGTCGGTAGAGATATATCACCAACGATGTCTCTGCAAGATCCTGCAAATCCCCTGGGAGGACAGAATCACCAACATCAGTATCCTCGCCCAGGCTAACATCCCCAGCATTGAAGCACTAACCACATTCGATCAGCTTCGCTGGGCAGGCCATTTAGTTCGCATGCCAGACACGAGACTCCCTAAGCAATTGCTCTATGCAGTGCTCCTTCATGGCAAACGAGCCAAAGGTGGACAGCAGAAACGTTACAAGGACACCCTCAAAGCCTCCTTGGTGAAGTGCGACACCAAAACTGATACCTGGGAGACCCTGGCTGAAGACCTCCCGAGGTGGAAAAAGTGCATCCAGGAGGGCGTTGAGCTCTTCGAATCTCAACGCTGCGAGCATGAAGAGCTCAGGCGCAGGCAGCGGAAGGAACGTGTGGTAAATCAGTACCACCCCTCCTTCCCCCGACGAATATCTGTCCCACCTGTGACAGGATTGTGTTGGACTGTTCAGCCACCAAAGAACTCATTTTAGGAGTGGAAGCAAGTTTTCCTCGATTCCAAGGGACTGCCTATGATGATGATATAAATGGAAATCTGTCTTTTCCTCTAGATTGTACCTCAGGATTTGACTGACAAATGAAAAATGCAGTAACTGTACTTTAAAATTGGCACACCAAGAATATATTTTGACTTCAAAATTTTCGCATCAATAATATGGTTGAAAAAGATACACACTAGACTCGTGCAATGTTACCATTAAGCTGCACAGTCACGCGGTGCTCTGATGGTCCCGCGCAGCCGGTGACCCAGGTTTTAAATAGAAAAAACGCGCATGTGTGAAATTTTGAATGGCCTGCATGGGCCCAAAAAGAATTCGAGGGAACATTAGACTGATGTAAGATGTATACTAGATCCATGCAAGATGGTAAAGGTATCGAACACGGAAACAATACGCAGGGTTTCCGAAGCAAGTCATCCTCGAAAAGAGGGACTGTCTGAGAGACACTCCCAAATACCTTTTGCAATTTAAATTACTCTTGGATACAAATCTACAATATATAATGACATTCTTGCTTCTGTGTATACCGTGTTAACTTTTTTCCATTATAAATTCTTATGTCTACATTTATAATGGAACTGCTCCGTAAACGTATTATGCTATAAATATACCTTCCCACCAGCAGTGGTGCTATAGTGCCCGAGATTTGCATTTCCCAGCTCCTCAGCTTGTGCAGAGAAATTCCTATGTTCCAAACAACACTAATTCTTCGCTTCCCGGTGGCGATGCTGCATGTTACCACCAGCAGGAAGGTGTGATTGCAGTTTGACAACAATTTTCATGATAAACATAGGAGTTTATAATGGAAATATATAAAAATGGCAGAAGAATGACGTTGAAATGGGGACTGAAGCACACTGTGTGCACTGCTTCAATGAACCCACGTCCTCTTGTCCTACTTCATTTCAACATCCAGGGGTATTCAATATTTAGGAAGGATAGACAGAAAGGAAAAGGAGGCGGGGTTGCATTACTGGTTAAGGAGGAAATTAATGCAATAGTAAGAAAGGACAATAGCTTGGATGATGTGGAATCGATATGGGTGAAGCTGCGGAATACCAAGGGGCAGAAAACGCTAGTGGGAGTTGTGTACAGACCGCCAAACAGTAGTAGTAAGGTTGGGGACAGCATCAAACAAGAAATTAGGGATGCATGCAATAAAGGTACAGCAGTTAGCATGGGTGACTTTAATCTACATATTGATTGGGCTAACCAAACTGGTAGCAATGCGGTGGAGGAGGATTTCCTGCAGTGCATTAGGGATGGTTTTCTTGACCAATATGTCGAGGAACCAACCAGGGAGCTGGCCATCCTAGACTGTATAATGGGAAAGAACTAATTAGCAATCTTGTTGTGCGAGGCCCTTTGGGGAAGAGTGACCATAATATGGTAGAATTCTTTATTAGGATGGAGAGTGACACAGTTAATTCAGAAGCTAGGATCCTGAACTTAAGGAAAGGTAATTTCGATGGTTTGAGGCGTGAATTGGCTAGAATAGACTGGCAAAGGATACTTAAAGGGTTGACGGTGGATAGGCAATGGCAAACATTTAAAGATCACATGGATGAACTCCAGCAATTGTACATCCCTGTCTGGAGTAAAAATAAAACGGAGAAGGTGGCTCAACCGTGGCTAACAAGGGAAATTAAGGATAGTGTTAAATCCAACAGGCATATAAATTGGTCAGAAAAAGCAGCACACCTGAGGACTGGGAGAAATTTAGAACTCAGCAGAGGAAGACAAAGGGTTTAATTAAAAGAGGGAAAATAGAGTACGAGAAGAAGCTTGCCGGAAACATTAAAATCTGACTGCAAAAGCTTCTATAGATATGTGAAGAGAAAAAGATGAGTGAAGACAAACGTCGGTCTCTTGCAGTCGGATTCAGGTGAATTTATAATGGGGAACAAAGAAATGGCAGACCAATTGAATAAATACTTTGGTTCCGTCTTTACGAAGGAAGACACACATAACCTTCCGGAAGTACTAGGGGACCGAGGGTATAGTGAGTAGGAGGAACTGAAGGATATCCTTATTAGGCGGGAAATTGTGTTAGGGAAATTGATGGGATTGAAGGCCGATAAATCCTCGGGGCCTGATAGTCATCCCAGAGTACTTAAGGAAGTGGCCCTAGAAATAGTGGATGCATTGGTGATCATTTTCCAACAGTCTATCGACTCTGGAGCAGTTCCTATGGACTGGAGGGTAGCTAATGTAACACCACTTTTTAAAAAGGGAGGGAGAGAGAAAGCGGGTAATTATAGACCGGTTAGCCTGACATCAGTGGTGGGGGAAATGTTGGAATCAATTATTAAGGATGAAATAGCAGCGCATTTGGAAAGCAGTGACAGGATCGGTCCAAGTCAGCATAGATTTATGAAGGGGAAATCATGCTTGACAAATCTTCTGGAATTTTTTGAGGATGTAACTAGTAGAGTGGACAAGGGAGAACCAGTGGATGTGGTGTATTTGGACTTTCAAAAGGCTTTTGATGAGGTCCCACATAAGAGATTAGTGTGCAAAATCAAAGCACATGGTATTGGGGGTAATATACAGATGTGGATAGAGAACTGGTTGGCAGACAGGAAGCAGAGAGTCGGGATAAACGGGTCTTTTTCAGAATGGCAGGCAGTGACTCGTGGACCCCAGCTCTTTACAATATACATCAATGATTTGGATGAAGGAATTGAGTGTAATATCTCAAAGTTTGCAGATGACACTAAACTGGGTGGCGGTGTGGGCTGTGAGGGGGACGCTAAGAGGCTGCAGGGTGACTTGAACAGGTTAGGTGAGTGGGAAAATGCATGGCAGATGCAGTATAATGTGGATAAATATGAGGTTATCCACTTTGGGGGCAAAAACGTAAAGACAGAATATTATCTGAATGGTGGCAGATTAGGAAAAGGGGAGGTGCAACGAGTCCTGGGTGTCATGGTTCATCAGTCATTGAAAGTTGGCATTCAGGTACAGCAGACGGTAAAGAAGGCAAATGGTATGTTGGCCTTCATAGCTATGGGATTTGAGTATAGGAGCAGGGAGGTCTTACTGAAGTTGTACAGGGCCTCAGTGAAGCCTCACCTGGAATATTGTGTTCAGTTTTGGTCTCCTAATCTGAGGAAGGACATTTTTGCTATTGAGGGAGTGCTGCGAAGGTTCACCAGACTGATTCCCGGGATGGCTGGACTGACATATGAGGAGGGACTGGATCAACTGGGCCTTTATACATTGGAGTTTAGAAGAATGAGAGGGGATCTCATAGAAACATACAAGATTCTGACGGGACGGGACAGGTTAGATGCGGGTAGATTGTTCTCGATGTTGGGGAAGTCCAGAACCAGGGGACACAGTCTTAGGATAAGGGGTACGCCATTTAGAACTGAGATGAGGAGAAACTTCTTTACTCAGAGAGTTGTTAACCTGTGGAATTCCCTACCGCAGAGAGTTGTTGATGCCAGTTCATTGGATATATTCAACAGGGAGTTAGATATGGCCCTTACGGCTAAGGGGATCAGGGTATGGAGAGAAAGCAGGAATGGGTACTCAGGGAATGATCAGCCATGATCTTATCGAATGGTGGTGCAGGCTCGAAGGGCCGAATGGCCTACTCCTGCACCTTGTTTCTCTGTTTGTGTGTAACACTACACTTGCTCTTGACTCCAGCTGGCACAGAAGATTGACTGGTGTTATACACCTGTAAAAAAAAATCTCCGCAATTTAATGTAGGTATAAAATGTTAACATTCAAAAACGTTAGAATAGGATGTGTAACCTTAAGGATTGGCACACATGAACATGTGAATTTTGAATTGTCTCTGAACACAAATGGTTTTAAAAATGGCTGATCATGCAGCCAAGTTAATGCACATTTACTCTACATAACTGAAAGGCATTCCCACTGAGTTACAAGAACCATACTAAATGCCCTTCAGTTTCTCCACAACTTTCTGATGATATTTTTGGGGTGGGGATGGTGAAAAATTATCTGAACAGTTGTTTGTACAGCTGTATAAATCATAGAATGATGCAGCACAAAGGAGGCCACCATGCCTGTGCCGACCCTTTGAAAGAGCTATCCAATTAGTCCCATTCCCCTGCCCTTTCTCCATAGACCTGCACATTTTTCCCTTTCAAGTATTTATCCAATTTCCTTTTGAAAGTTATTGAATCTGCTTCCACCGCCCTATCAAGCAATGCACTCCAGATCACAACTCGCTGCGTTAAAAAAATTCTCATCATCTCTGGTCCTTTTGCCAATGACCTTAAATCTGTGCCCTCTGGTTACCGACCCTTCTGCCACTGGGAACAGTTTCTCCTTATTTACTCTATCAAAACCATTCATGAT
This sequence comes from Pristiophorus japonicus, assembly GCF_044704955.1. Lineage (NCBI taxonomy): Eukaryota > Metazoa > Chordata > Chondrichthyes > Pristiophoridae > Pristiophorus > Pristiophorus japonicus. Next base: position 235,383,258 of record NC_091984.1, on the reverse strand, counting down.
TTTGAAGACCTCTACTAAATTTCCCCTTAACCTTCTCTGCTTCAAGGAGAACCACCCCAGCTTCTCTAGTCTCTCCATGTAATTGGTCCCGTATCACTGGTACCATATAGTAAAATCTCCTCTGCAGCCTCTTGAAGGCCTTGACATCCTTCCTAAAGTGTGGTTCCCAGAATTAGACACAATACTCCAAGCTGGGGCCTCACCAGTGCTTTATAAAGGTTTAGCATAACTTCCTTGCTTGTGTTTGTGAAGCCAAGGATCCCATATGTTTTTTTAACAGCCTTCTCAACTTGTCCTGTCACCTTTAAAGATTTGTGTAGGTACACCCCAGGTTTCTCTGTTCTTACACCCCCTTTAAAATTGTTTAGTTTATATTGTCTATTCCTACTAAGATGTTTCATTTCACAGTTCTCTGCGTTAAATTGCATCTGCCATGTGTCTATTATGTGGTACTTTATCAAACGCCCTTTAAAAGTCCACATATACATCTACTGCCCTACCTGCATCAACCTTCTCCTTTACTTCAAAGAACTCTATCAAGTTAGTCAAACACGATTTGCCTTTATGAAATCCGTGCTGGCTATCATTTATGAATCCATACTTTTCCAAGTGACAATTTTGTCTCTGAAAGTTTCCTCCACCACAGACATTAAGGCTGACGAGCCTGTAGTTGCCGGATTTATCCCTCTCTCCAAAAGGAGTTGTGTTTCTCAATGATGGGTCTTGACCCTATGGGTTTCCCCTTTTCCCAGAGCTGCAATTCTGTATAGAACAAATAATGCCCACCCACCAAACCAGGGCAGCCAGCTCCAAAAGTCAGTCAAGACCAGGTGCAAACTCTGGCCTTCTGGTTAGGATTTTGTCAGTCGAACGCGATATCTATTAAGTTATCTTGTTACGTTTTCTTGGTACATGCAGATTAAGAAATGTACAAAATAATTTATCAATTACAGTCCATCCAAGACAGAGAACTGTAGCTTAAAATAAATAATAGTTACTGACCAGGAACAAAATATTAACTGCAACTAGACAGTAAGTTCCTTTCATAAATAGCACTTTGATCTTTAGGAAGAGCAATAGCAGCCGACTACACTGAAATAACCAGAGGAAACCTGTGACCTATCCACTCAAAAATATAACTCAGCAGCAGTCATCACAGCAGCGAATCCTGGAACAATGAATCTGAGTAGTGCCTTTGCCACATGAATTTAAAAAAAACGAACAGCCCCCATGTTGTGATGTGTCCCAGAGGAGCCCCAGTCAGCCATTCTCCTTTCCCTCTATCCATCATATTCACACAAATCCCAGAGGTGGGCCAGTTTCTGAGGACTTGCGTAGCGCATTATCCTCGAGCTTAACAATCCAATATCAGTGTAGCTGGGGATAATTACTTTCCATTGATGATAAAATGCCCCAAACCCTGTCAAGCATAGTAATTTGCATCTTACAGCATTCAAGATCAATAGAAACATAGACCAGAGTGAAGGCTTTTAAAAAAAAAAGGCAGCAGGCAATGCGTGAAGTGGACTTCACTGGCTAGAAACTCAGGAACGGGTCACCGACATAGGAATGAATATATAAAAATGAAGGACAATCAGGGCAGACAGATAATAAAATAATATTGTCAAGAATAAATAATATAAAAAATGAAACTAGGAAATGTGAATCAGTCCATTTGAGGGAAGAAAAATCAGGGCACTTGTCATTGAGTGGAATAGAGATAACCACTCGAGATTAGACCGGTATTAAATATTGGATTACCAAACAAAATATATAATCCATTTAGAGGCACTGATGGCGGTTCTCTGAAGCACATTTATTTGCAGCCTACGGTTCAACAACTGGCATTATAACTCCATTTCTCATCATTAGGAGAGCTGTATCAATGTCACTGTGGTCTGCTGGAGAGCAGGTCAGCTTCACCAAAGGAGTGCATTCATCAGGGACAGACAGGCAGTGAGGAGCAACTGCGGCCACCGTCTGTTCGAGCATTTCACACAGAGTGCTGGTCCGTGCAAAGGACATAATACTTTAACATCGCAACAGGACAGTACAGGCCAACATGTCCACCCTGAGGGAGAGCGGAGAGGAGAACATAATTTTCAGCTGAGCAGCAGCAGTGAAAAATACTAATGTGTGTGTGGGCACTAGACTCTTTGCAAAACGTCATCTTTAAAATGTGAAAATTGAAGCATTCCCTTATGTGAAAATAAAAAAATGACTTCAATGATACAGGCAAAAATATCTTCCTTCTACAATCAGGACCTCCATTACCATGCTGTATTAAATATTAAATGATTAAGAACCATTTCTTATCACATTCTCCATAAACAAGAATCTGACATTGATGGTTAAACAAAGACAAAGATGAAAGTTGCTAATTTTATATTCTATATAAAATGGGACTTAACGCACTGGGGGCTATGATTAGACAATCTATCTTCGACAGTTTCCCTGCTCTTGTTTTGGTTACCTCTTCTCTATACCTCCTCCCCATACTGTACACTTATACCCTTAGCACCATTCCCAGACCAACAAGACAAACATTTACCCGTTCTCAGGTAAATGCACTGCATGCTGTGGGATTGAGGCATACAGATTATGAAGGTCTCAGCCTCCATCCCTAGTCCTGATTGAGATAGCTGATCTCAGCAAAAGCAGCACAGAGGGGTGCTACAATTGACTTGATTGGCCCTGGGCTAGAGACATGAAAGATTTGTCAGCGTTCTTGCTCTTGATAGCTATCCAGTAACTGACTGCTGGAAATATGTAGACACTATTGGGATCACTGAATGATCGAATAACCTACCAACATGATGTCTAGGCTCACACACGAAGAATGGTCACTTGGACAAGGTGGTCACTAACTGCACCTAATAGTCATTGTCCTCAAAAATTGGGACGAAAAAGGAAAGAAACATTTGCTGCAAAACCCTCCCCAAAAGATATTCTTCAGCTAGTTACCAGTGATTTCTTCATGTCTAATATAGCAGTGTCACGTAAGGCCCATGTTTTCGTATGCCTCAGTAAATACATCGACTATGTCCTGGAGTTCAGCCTCTGTATGTGCGCAGACGCAGGCGTCATCTGCGTACTGTACTCGACGACAGAGGTTGGGGTGGTCTTGGATCTGGCCTGGAGATGGCGAAGGTTGAACAGGTTCCCACTGGTTCTGTAGTTTAGTTCCACTCCAGCGGGGAGCTTGTTGACTGTGAGGTGGAGCATGGCAGCGAGAAAGATTGAGAAGAGGATTGGGGGGGATGACGCAGCCCTGTTTGACCTTGGTCCAGATGAGGATTGGGTCTGTAATGGATCCGTTGGTAAGGATCACGGCCTGCATGTTGTCGTGGAGCAGGCGGAGAATGTTGACGAACTTTTGGGGGCAGCCAAAACGGAGGACGACGGTCCATAGACCATCGCGGTTGACAGTGTACAAGCAAATAATGTATCAAATGAACCTTTTATTAATGTAGAAATTAAAATGTACTTTAAATTAAGTTTTCCAAGTTAACAAACTGGAAATGTTTTGCAGCAAAATTTCATAATAGCACTTTTGGATGATGTGCATTCAGCACCTTAGTTAAACAGATAGATCAGTGTAAACGTATTGTTATAAGGCAATGTTCTGTGGTCCAGCTGAGTCATTGGCCTTTGTGGCTTTTATGCTTGAACCTTCTGTAGTACAAACACAGCATGATAGCAACTACACTTACAACACTTTTACATTGCCGTTTGTTTAGCTCCATGATTCACTGGCCAGGATAAAGGAGCTGCTTTTAGCATGTGGAGCCAGCCCACGGAGGATGCTCTGCTGGGATTCTAACTAAAAAACACCAATCTAAGTGTTTCTTGATGATTCAGGGTGAAGGGAAGGTGGGGGGGGGGGGAAGAGATAAAGAAGAGGTGGTTAATTTTGACACCTAATTCTCCAGCGACTCCAAAGCCAGCAAATAACTTGACGTGGCAAGCCAACTGTTATGTCTTTTAACAATGATGGTCTCATTTCTATCAGTGCAAAACATGGCTAATTAAAGGTTCCTGGAGACATTTACTACAAACTGAAATACTTTAATAGGAAAAATCTGGTTCTTGGGAGATAGTGTGTTGCAACCAGTTCTCTTATAGAAAATGACCAGTCTATCGCAGTCAGAGAGATGCACATATTATGAACAAGGATACAACAAACTGATCTTTTGTTTTCGTGCGTTTCTAACAGGATCAGAACTGGTAGACTAACTGAGCTTCAGTAAATAACATTTTATGAGGAATGCAATTCTACAAAAGGATGAAATGTTTTTTTTATAAAGAACTCAAGTGGATGAATGAAAACTTTGAATAGGGTTTCACTGCAGTTCCAACTCGCAGAAAGTTTGTAAATGATACCAAAATAAAACTCGAGGGCAGCTGTTGAGAATTTGTTTGACGGTTGATCTCAAAGGTGGAAATAGGAAAGATATCAAAATCTGGCTTTTCCCCTCCCCCTCCAGAGCCACTGTGATCTTACACTTGTGAATGGAGATAGATCCAGATTAAGCCGTAATACTCAGCAAGCCTTGTAACACTGGAATCTTTATATCTGATGTCACTTGTTGATAACAGTTATTGCTGACTGATGGGGACCATATTCTCTGTGTCATGACTCCCCCCCCCCCCCCCCCCCTATAAATATAGGACTCTAGTTCTGGTTAAGTTATGTTATATTAAACACATACCTGATTTCCACTTTGCAGTGGCACCAAAGTTGCAGTAGAAACCTGGACTTGGCTCGTGACCCACCTCTGGAGCCGAGCCGTATGAGACTCCTGAAGGAGGCAGTTTCACGCTTGGTTTGAATACCATAAGGAGTATTACTGCAATGTGATATCAATCCTTGTTTAAAAAGTGCTGAGGAGGTCGTATGGACCACCAGGGCATTTCATATACTTACTGGAGTTGATTTAAATGTTGAGAGAGCTCGGACGCTTCCGCCCATTCTCTCGAAACATTTAATGGTTAGGACGTGTGCTCTATGCATGTCTGTCGGCACACCGTTCCAGAACTCTGTTGGAGCTAGGCAGTATAAATGAGGAATTGCCTGGCAGGAACTGATACACAGACCAATCAAACATTGCAAATTCGAGCAATGGTACTGGTTAAACAATTACGAGTTATTGAAAAATAAATTCTCCCCTCCCAAGTTCTGGGGCACTATAGGCAATTGCAGTAATGTAATCATCAGCCTAGCTGTGATTAAAGACTCGCATTTATATAGCGCCCTTCATGACCACTGGATGTCCCAAAGCGCTTTACAGCCAATGAAGTACTTTTGAAGTGTAGTCACTGTTGTAACGTAGGAAATGCGACAGCCAATTTGCACACACCAACTCCCACAAACAGCAATGTGATAATGACCAAATAATCTGTTTTTGTGATGTTGGTTGAGGGATACATATTGGCCAGGACACCAGGGATAACTCCCCTGCACTTCTTTGAAATAGTGCCATGGGATCTTTTATGTCCACCTGAGAGAGCAGACGGGACCTCGGTTTAACGTCTCATTCGAAAGACGACAGTGTAGCTCTCCCTCATAAAGCTCTCCAAAAACATAAAAGAAATGGGGGCACTCAGATTGGGCATGTTTAAATGGGTAAAGCATAGCTTCTTGTTTGTGTGACAAAGCCAACAAAATTGCTGGAAAAATTAAAAGGTACATAACATTTCAGTTAAATTAAATACTGTAAAAAAAAATATTTTGCTATCCTGGTGCGCTCGAATGGATTTATAACATATACATGATATATATTCATCTAAGTTACTGTAAAATAAAGGTATTTTCTATGTCATAAATTCAATATTCCTTCAGGTCTCAAGTAATAACATTGCTATTTTTGAAGCCCTAAGTCACACAATATCTTGAAGAGGTAACATTAATGGCAAAGTGGCATTGGAAGTAAATAGCCGTGGAGAAAATTCACTACCTTGTATGTATTACAGACAACAGCAGACAGCTCTTTCAGTCAACTTAACTATTCTCGTGGTTCACATCATTTCCCGAAAATCTTTGCTGAAGTGCTACCTTGCAATTCACCAAGAAGTATCCATTTTTCTTTGAGGCATCAAAATTAGTTGTATGCTGACATGGAATCTCACAAAAAAAAGCATGCATACCGCACACATATCAGGGGACAAGTGGGTGGAGGGGCTGGGTAGTGTACTGGGTTAGACACTGGCCTTACGCGGCCATGGGCAGCTTGGAGGCCCTGACTTGCGAGAGACCATCAACGGCAGGTCGGGGCCATAAAAATTGTGGCGAGCGGCAGCCATGGGTAGTGTGGAGGCATGCCACTGCAAGGTACAGCGCGAGCTGGTGCAGGAGGGCCACGGCATCGAAGAGGGACGTCATCACGTTCCAGGTCGGTGATTGGAGCGTGGGCAGATACAGCAGAAGCGGCGAGGTCGGGGCGAAGGAGCGGCGAGAGGCTGTAAAGGCACGTGATCGGGGCCCAGGGGAGGCGCGAATTCAGGGCCAGGGGCAGCACGGGCCAGCCCACACTGCGATACGTGTGCGCACTAGATCCGTGCAGCAGAGCTGGAATCCAGTCGTCTTGGGTAATCCTTGCCACTGGACCAAGACCTAGCTCTGTCAAGCCCGTGTGGTGGCTGGTGTGCAACGGTCACCCCACGTTAAAAAAATCCATGCACAGCATCTTCCACCCTTCAGGATGTAGTGCGGGTCCTTCATTGAAACACCTGTGAACTCATCCTTTTTTTGGCATAGAAGCAAGTCATCTAAGTTTAAATCTTGCCCAGACTGATGGGATGAAAGTCACCTCGGTCTGCCAGCTGTCAAGAGTTCTATGTGAATAAGTTGGAACAGACACAGTCCAATCCTTAGCGGGTACGGCCCCACAGCAAAAAACTGTTGTTAATTCAGCAGTAATTGACAATCCCACTCAGACAGGCCACAAGATGGCTGATGTGGGAAATGGAAAAATGCCACTCTTTCGTTTCTCTAAGGCAGGACAGATAGAACTTTGCAGTGAATGGCACAATAACAATGTTTAATGCTTAAGACTGCTGGCCAAATCCAGCATACTTCCTAATTTCATCCTGTCCGCAGAGCAGCTCTGCACTGAAAGTTTTTTGCTCCATCTCATGGGTGGGTATAAGCGGGCATCAACGGGTCTATCCCGAGCATCTAATCTGACTGATGCTGATGGCGCATCGTGTACGGGACTGGAGAAAAGCAGACTCTTCAATGGCGCTGGCATCCTGGGGAAAGTGGAGCTTGGACATCCTGGAAGAATTTTGTTCTTATGCAGAAGCATCGGACTTACAGAATGCATTCACCATGGGATGTGGATTATCTAGCACAGAATCTCAGCAATGAATAAATGTTGCCAACCAGACTACCTTGGGGTACCTTGCACAATGCATCGAGAAAAGTAGTGGAAATCTCGATCGAACACCCCCAAAAGGCTGTTGAGACTGGGTGTCAATTGAAGATCGATAGGTTTTTGTTAAGGGTTACTGAACCAAGGCGGGTAGATGGAGTTAAGATACAAATCAGCCATGATTTAACTGAATGGCGGAACAGGCTCACGGGCTGAATGGCCTTTTCCAGTTCCGATGTAAAACACCAAAGTCCCTGGTGTGGGTTTTGGTCTGTTTGTGCCAGCGTTGTCTGCAGATTACGGTCATTAGTGTTTCCTGCGCAGAAGTGAGTTGCCGGTGGGTGTGTCTGAGAAAGAGAGTGAAAATCTATCAGAAGGAAGGATAGTGGGATTAGTCATGGAGAGAATCAGTCATGGAGAGAATCAGTCACGGGGACATCACGGAAGATTAAGTACGGCTGAGAAAGGCTCTTCAGCCCATGCAGCTCAGCCCTCCAATTGGTTGAACATCCCTGCTATAACTGACCCGTGAGTGCTTGATAAATGGACAATGTTCCATCCTTCATTTTAGTGAGCAGAACAATTTACACTGAACCGAGAGCCACTTTATGTGTAAACAGCAGCATGGAGGATTCCAGCTTTTATATGGTGCCAATATATATCATTGTCACTACAATCACATATTTCAGCCATCTGATACTTTGGGGAGGTGAGAGAGATAAAGAATAAAGTTAAGTTACAAACTGCTAAGACTAATACATTGTTGCTGAATTTGGAGTGTGGTACACTGACAAAACTAAAACACAATATATGCAAAAAAACTCAGTGCCAATATTAACTCATAGACTGCAAGCAGATGCAGTGAAATTTCTCTCTCTCCAGGCAGACAGTTTTGTTTGCTTTGGGATGCTGAAAGTAGTATTAATAAAGTAATTAAGTTTCAATTTCAGGAGTTAAAATACAATTAAAATAATAATCACTTAACTGCTCCCCCTGCTTCGCCCCCCCACCTCCCATCATTCTCTCTCATGTGCTTTCAAAAAAAAATCACATTTTAGGTTTTTTTCCCCATCTATTTTTCTATATAATCTTTTCACAGAGAAAAATCTTCAAACATTTTTCAGTTACCCTCTTCCTCCTAGATCTCTATACTGGAGGCAGGAAGCAACTTTCAAGAAGCTGGCTTTCCAATAGCACAACATCAATTTTAAAGGGTGCATTTCAGCCAATCAAATGCGCAGAATGTAAACTTTGAAATGATGAGACATGGTCAGTTTGTGACACCTAAAAGTGTACTAAATATGAAAGCAGCTTCCGTACACTTGTCAACATCTCCGATGAGGACCTCGGGTGCAGGATGGTAACCTTTAATTAAGGCTCTCCACAGATCGCGGCAAGAGGAATAAATCACACACCATTGTGTACTTTTTCTGAGCAAGGCAGGAATGTTGCTTTGAAATCATATGAAATACCATCAAACTACACGCCAAGGCCAATAACAAACGGCATCTGCTGTTAACTGATTTCTGGTTTTTCTAAATCCAATCTGTGCAGAACAAAAGGCGCACTATCTTATTATGCAGTTTCCTTCGCAATTACTACAGTAACTTTAAACCATCTGTAACACACATCCTTGTAAATACGCTTGTGTGTCTCGAATTGAAAGTGTTAAATTACTTGTTTTGCTAGCCTCTACATTTGGGAGTCTACCAACAGCACTTCAGACAAGCAAGGTCAGATCCTCGGTTCAAGCTGCATGCTCAATCAGCCAAGAGGACTGCAGACCAGGTCACATATGGAAATCACTAAAGCTATTTCACTTGCCAGAGGTTATTAATAAATCTCCAGCTATTTCCTTAAGTAAATAATAGGATCCCATCTTTCAAACAAGGAAAGTCTGTATCTGTTATGGTACCAATTTTATCCTTCCTTTTTTCCCCTGCAAAGAGGAAATACAAATCTCTGGTGACAACAATTGCAAACTGTGAATTATAAACATCCATGTGTCTTGGTTAAGGGCCTCTTACAATTTTCCTGACAGCTGCTAGTGCCTCATAGTTTATTTAGCCGCTGTAGAAGTTTTCTCAGGAACTCAGCCGTTGTGGTAACACCAGCCAGCTGCTGCTTCATGATAAAGTTAAATGTTCTGAATCAAATACACGGTTTAAAACCCTCACAATATAACAAAATAATTTGTAGAGTATTAAACAATAACGCATTCCCCATTTTCTCTCTATTGGAATTAAGTGTAAATGTGCTTGGAGTGGAAGATGGAAATGGCAATCCACACTGAAGATCTTTTCTTATGACAATTTAAATTTATAGCCAAGCTTCAGTTTTGGATTTTAAAAAGATGTTGGAGCGTTGGTGTGAACATTTGCTGAGCTAAGATGGAACAGTGTTATACAATGTTCTTGACACATTAGCTTAGTATGGAGTATCAGCACACATCGGGGATCCCAGCCAACCTGTACTCACTCCCAACTGACAAAACATTTTGATTTATAAAGATATCTCATTAGGTGCCTTAAAATGCCTCATGGTATAACAAGGCATGGACAAAGATAGCTTGACGGACCTTCTTTGTATAAAGAGGAAATCCCAGTCAGCCCTTGGTGAAGCTCTTGCGTGCCCTTCAGGTGACCAGGACTTCACTATTGACAACATTTTGGAAAGAAAAGAAAGGGAAGAGAAAAACCAGAAAAGGTCAGAAAGAAAAGCAAGCAATAAAAAATACTGATCTGAGGGAAGTGGGTCCTGGCTTCGATCCCAGTCCATGCAGTTAGCTGGATGACCAGGCAGGATGGTAATAGGGGTGTTCGCACCCTTTAGTTAGAGAGGGGAAACTGACTCGGTTTCCTGATTGTTATCCAGCGAGCCCTTATGCAATTGCACATGTGTACATCAGGTGAGTATAGATCAGACTTGGCTAAGGTGCCCTTATGGTCAAACAGCCTGCCAATATTCACAGCCTGGGGTCAGTCATGAAGGATGAGGTATTGCATGTGCCCCTATGGAACCGTACTCCAGCAAGGAATCTACAGCTCCAAAGTGAGCAGGTGATGAGGAGAAAAAACTAGGAGAAAAAGGAAAAAAAATACGAAGGAAAAACAAACATCATCTTGGTGGTAATATTCAACTAAATATTGTAATTTGCAAATGTGAAGAAGTCTTCTAATGCATAGACTAGCATTAAAATAGAAGTGAGTGACAGCAGCTCAGATACTGGTGACCTCTGGAAAGTTTGTTTCAGTTCCAGTCCATGGAAAGAGGATGAAAGATCTTCTAGCACTGATGGCCGTTTGGACCAAATCTGATTTGGTTTCCATCTAGCAACCTCATTATCATAGGCAGTCCCTCGAAATCGAGGAAGACTTGCTTCCACTCTAAAAGTGAGTTCTCAGGTACAGTCCAATACAGGAATTACAATCTCTGTCACAGGTGGGACAGACAGTGGTTGAAGGAAAGAGTGGGTGGGGAGTCTGGTTTGCCGCACGCTCCTTCCGCTGCCTGCGCTTGTTTTCTGCATGCTCTTGGCAACGAAACACGAGGTGCTCAGCGCCCTCCCGGATGCTCTTCCTCCACTTAGGGCGGTCTTTGGCCAAGGAGTCCCAGGTGTCGGTGGAGATGTTGCACTTTAGCAGGGAGGCTTTGAGGGTGTCCTTGAAACATTTCCTCTGCCCACCTGGGGCTCGCTTGCCGTGTAGGAGTTCTGAGTAGAGCGTTTGCTTTGGGAGTCTTGTTCGGGCATGCGGACAATGTGGCCCGCTCAAGGGAGATGGTCGAGTGTGGTCAGTGCTTCGATGCTGGGGATTTCGCGTTATCCACAACATTAGGTTGCCTTGAGCCCAATCTCCAAGAAGCCTCTCTCAGCTGAATTTGTGCAGGACTATATGTCCAGCCAAAAAAAAAAGCCAAGGTTTCCCTGGACCTTTGCCCCAAGGCAAGTGGAAATGAAGTGTGCATGCACTTGGCTCTGGAGCAACCTCTCTCCAAAAACGTACCCTAAAACATGTGTATTTATTGAACACGGAGTCCCGAAAACACATTTCAACACTTAACAAATTTGGCTAAACCGGTCGTTTTGCTTGTTGCACCTCAGCAGGACACTATTGATAAAGCAATATTCAGGGTGTAACGTTGTGATCTCATCTTTCTTTGCAACGCCTATGATATACTTTACACAGCATATGTTTTGCAAGCCATAATTACAGGGGAATTTTAGCTTTGATGAAAGCTGCCATGTACACTTTGTTCTCAAAGGGCAACGCGTCTGTATTCCACTTCTCAGCACAATTAAAATTGTTAGGTCAAAAATTTCAACATATGTCCTCCCTCTTTCCGAATCACAGAAATCAGCAGTTGGCAAGCCAATAAAGGGGCAACCGCAAATCAGTGGAGATTATCTGACTTCCTTAAAGAAAGCCAGAAATTGTTTATAGCAATATTCAGGCAAATGGCAGAACTGAAGGGGAAAGCTTTGATCTGGAAATATCTATGCAAAACCCAACCTCCTTCCTGTAGGTTACCAATGAGACCATGTAATCTCTAGCCTAATCTTAGAATTTATTACATACACACTTCATTTCCTTACATACATTGCTGGAAAACAAACTTGAAGAAAAGAACATTTAACTACTGACTGAAAAGGATGTAATTAGAAGAGATTTATATATTCTGATAATGTAGATTACTGGAAAGTACATTTACATAGGCAATCTGCTTTTGTAGACACTCAATATTTCACGATATACATTTTATTATATTGCTCTAAATATAAATAGTGTTGGAACTTCCTTCAAATAACAAATAGAAATAGTTGAAAATGGACATTTATTACATAGTGTTACAGCAGGTTTCATTGAAATATTAAAACAATGTAAAATACTTTGTAATAAGTCTACGGTAGAGTCTAAGCAATGTTAATTAGATTCCACTTTTGACAGTAGTACTTGTAGGTCCATAACTAATATATTAGACTCCATGCTTTAAGTTAAAACATTTGCAGGTCATTGTGTTATTGCCTTAGTATTTCAGCTCCTGGTGATAATACTATTATATTTAAGAGGTAATATCTATGTTGAGAAGAGTGTTTTAGGTGTGCGATAAATGCTGTCACTGCTGGGCCATTATGCAGTGAGTGCCATAAAAGCCTGCCACACTAATGAAACATCTTGAAAATTTATGTCTGTAGTTGCATTGTTTCCCACTTCCATGTTTACTGTTTCATTTCTACACAACAGACTTTAAGAGCAGCCTGACTGCCATAGTCTACATTTTACATAGAATATTAGGCTTTTTTAATAGAATCAACTGTGGCAACAAGAGGATAAGTTTTATGCAATGGCCAACATTTAATTTGAAAAATTATTTCAATTTTTGTATAAAGTCACAGAGCTAAAAGTAGTTTATATCAGCAAACCATTTTTGGGCCAGAAGCAGTCTTGGGGATTATATATATGCTTCCGAGGAGGTGAGAGACTGGGTTAGAGAAGTGCTGGGAAATTAACTGTGGGTATTCAGAGGACAAGAAAGACCTTGCATTTATATAGTGTCTTTTCACAGAGTATTCATGTATATTGTAACCTAGTGATTATGGTACTGGACTAACAATCCAGAGGCTGTGAGTTTAAATCTCAACACAGCCTGATATAATCATACTCATAGAATCATATCTATGAGCCAACATCACAGACTCCTCCATCACCATCCCTGGATGTGTCCTGTGCCACTTGATAGACTTATCAGTGGTATTCAGGGCTTGGCCCTGGGGGTCCTCAACATCCAATTTTACATACTGCTTCATGGCTTCAGGTCAAACAAGTTCAAAGAAACATCCTGCTGATCGCTGCCTACTGCCCCTCTCAGTTATCCTTCATGTTGAACATCACTTACAAGAACAATTAAGGGAAGCAAGGGATAGAATGTCCTCTCGGGACATCAAAGTGTGGCTCAGTAGAACCATGAATGACTAAGCTGCTAAGTTCTGAATGACACAGCTACCAGACTGAGCCTGCATCAGGGAACCAATACGAAGAGGTAACCTATTTTACCTTTACCTCACCAACCTTCCTGTTGCAGACATGTATCTCCACAATAGCACTGGTTGGAGCAAACCACCGCCAGTACTTGTGAATACAAAGTCTTGTCTCCACAATGAGGACATCCTAATGTAGCACTACCACTGTGTTAAGTGGGACAGACTAAAGACAGACCTGGCAGTCCAAACTGGCCATCCATGAGGCAATGCAAATCAGTAGCTTCGTGGCCCGACATATTTCTCACTCTGTGATTACCATCAACCTGGGGGGCCAACCCTGGTTCTATAAGAAATGTAAAAGGGCCTGCACCACATATTCCTCAGAATGAGATACCTCCTCCAGCCCTAGAACACTCAGAGATCTCTACGCTCCTCAAATTCTGGTCTCTTGCACATCTCTGATTTTAATCGCTCCACCATTGGCGGCGTGCCTTTAGCTGCCTGGGCCCTAAGCTCTGGAATTCACTCTCTAAACCTCTCCACCTCTCCTTCCCCCTTAAAACCTATCTCTGTCCTAAAATCTGATTTGGCTCAGTTTGATACCGCTCCTGTGAAGTGCCTTGGGACATTTTACTATGCCAAAGGCGCGATATAAACGCAGGTGTTTTTGTTATTGCTGTACCAACCTAGTGAAGCTACTACATAGGATTACTTGCATGCTAAATACCAAAAGCAGAAAGCTATGGATCAGAAATAAGTGGGCCCATAACCAACAGATCAAAGCTCTGTAGTCCTACCATATCCAGTCGAGAATGGTGAATGACAACCAGACAACTAACAGGAGGCTCTGTAAATATCCCCATCCTCAAGCATAGTGGAGCCCAGCATGTGCGTGCAAGAGAGAAGGTTGAAGTGTTTGCAATTTCCTCCACCCAGCAGTGCTGAGTGGATGATTGTGCTTGGGTTTCTCCCAAGGTCCATAATGTGACAGATGACAGTAAGAAGCGACTGAGTGCAATGAACACAGCAAAGACTATGGGCCTTGACAACATTCCAGCTGTAATGCTGAAGACCTGTGCACCAGAACTAGCTGCTCCACTAGCTAAACAGTTTTAGTACACCTATGACCATGTCATTTAACCAACAACATGGAATATTGTCCAGGTATGTTCTATTCACAGTAAAACAGGATCAATCTAACCTGGCCAATTACTGCACCATCAGCATTCTCCCAATCAGCAGATGGAAGGAGGCCATTAAGCAATGCATACTCACCAATAACCTGTTCACCAATGCTCAGTTTGGGTATCCTCCAGCATCACTCAGCTCTAGAGCTCATCACAGATTTGATTCAGCCAAGGACAAGAACTGAAGAGGAGAGGCAAGAGTAGCTGTCCTCAATTTTCAACCCAGTAAGGCATCAAGGAAAATTAGGTCAATGAGGGAAAACTCTCCATGGCTGGAGTCACAGTGTTGTGGGAACTTTTAAAGTCCACATGAACAGGCATACAGTGGCTTAGTTTAATAAAGAAAAAAAATACTTGCATTTATATAGCGCCTTTCATGACATACCAAAGCGCTTTACAACCAAGGAAGTACTTTTAAAGTGTAATCACTGTTGTAAGGTAGGGAATGCGACAGGCCACAAACAGCAATGTGATAATGACCAGATCATCTGTTTTAGTGAAGTTAAATGAGAGATAATTTACAGGACACCGGGGATAACTTTCCTACTCTTCTTCGAAATAGTGCCATAGGATCTTTTACATCCATCCGCGAGAGCAGACAGGGCCTTGGTTTAACGTCTCATCCGAAAGACGGCACCTTAAGTGCAGCACTCCCTCGGTACTGAATTGGAGTGCCAGCTTAGATTTGTGTGTTCAAGTCTCTGGAGTGGGACTTGAACCCACAACCTTCTGACTCAGAGGTCAGAGCGCTACCCACTGAGCC
This sequence comes from Pristiophorus japonicus, assembly GCF_044704955.1. Taxonomy (NCBI): domain Eukaryota; kingdom Metazoa; phylum Chordata; class Chondrichthyes; family Pristiophoridae; genus Pristiophorus; species Pristiophorus japonicus. Next base: position 235,367,955 of record NC_091984.1, on the reverse strand, counting down.
ACGGTTGATACTTATAGTAAAGTAGTCGAAGCCTGAACAATAGTTATGAGCAAGGAGATATTCATGGTATCATACTGCTAGTATGACATAGCTATTTTTAAATTCATTCACGGGTTGTGGGCTGGAAAATTCAGCATTTATTGCCCATCCCAAATTACCCTTGACAACCGAGTGTTTTGCTCGGCCATTTCAGAGGGCATTTAAGAGTCAACCACATTGCTGTGGGTCTGGAGTCACATATAGGCCAGACCGGGTAAGGACGGCAGATTTCCTTCACTAAAGGACATTAGTGAACCAGATGGATTTTTACAACAATCCGGTAGTTTCATAGTCACCATTACTGATACTAGCTTTTAATTTCAGATTTATTTAATTACTTGAACTTAAATTCCCCAGCTGCCGTGGTGAGATTTGAACTCTCGTCTCTGGATCATTAGTCTAGACCTCTGGATTACTAGTCCAGTAACATAATCACTATGCTACTGTTCCTGTCATGTCAACAGTGGCTACACTCCAAAAGATACTTCATTGGCTGTAAAGTGCTTTGAGACATCCGGTGGTCGTGAAAGGCACTATACAAATGCAAGTCTTTTTTACTTTTATGTCATCTGCTGTGTACATCACATGTATGTTTATAAACATTATAATTTGAATCCTAAATCTGTAATTCAATACATCAGTAAAATATATTTCTCCCACTGTATAAATTTCATTTAATTTATGCCTTACCAACACTTAATATGAATCTTCCTCCTTCAAGTACAAAAACATGGTGGCTTCCACACCAGGAGGTGCCTATGTTGCATCACAATGTAACTTCCACATAGCTCTTACACTGCAATGTAAAAATGGCTGAGAGTACACACAATCTCAGCATAGTTTGGCACCTGGTTAATTCACACTGAACATCCAGCAGTCATATTGATCAACCAGCTGCCTGGTAAAGTTCCAAAAAGGATCAACTAAATGAGAAGTGCTGTAGCAGTCCAACAGCCCTTTCTAATTAACACGCCCAACAGTCAGACGGAATGACTTGGATTTTAATAACTCTTCTGTTATCGCATTTAAGGAAATCAAATGCAAATTTTTTGTGCAACCACAACAAAGCGAACACTGAGCTGGATATGATTTTGGCAGACGGGGTTATGTTCTGCATCCAGGTAGACAGTTTTGAATGTTACACTTTATTAACAGACTGCAGAAGAACAGAAGCACTTGTGAAAGGTAAGCTTTCTTTTAAAGGGCCCCTGAGACAGTTTATTTTTGCACTGTAAAAGGCTCTCGCCAACAGGTATGACCTTCAGAATAACAGCGAAAAGCATAATGAATAGCTTTTCCTCTTATCAGCTAACAAAATGAAACAACGCATAAAATAATGATATCCTTTACCCTAATTAAGGAACATCACCTTTCCTGTGAGCAAGAAGAGCGCTGACCCTCTGCTGAACCAGAGGCATTTCTCCTCTTTGCCTGAATGCCAACTGCAGCCGAAACTGGATAGCCAAATTAATAAAGCACTAACAATGCGGCAAATTGGTGCCTTTCTACTATCAAACAATGCAAATGAAGGTTTGGAAATAAAAATCTCCTGAGTAATTGAGTCCTTGCTCCTGAATCAAGACATTTGATGCTAATTTAGAGTTATGTCTTATCACATTACCCACAAACACAGACCCATACATTGTCTGCTCACAAGGGAACAAAATAGCTACACACGGTATTATTAATGAAGTCAATGTATTAATTTCCTATTTATGAGAAGATAACCAACTGGCTACCTTGCTGACAGCACTATTAATGATCTTTAATGCCCCACAGGCAGTAATGGGTCCCAATGGGACCACAGGGAGCTCAGCAATTTGTATTGAGGATTTAGACATAACAAAAAAACTGTGCCCCTGGGAGAAGGCATTTGATCAGCAGTCGCCCCTGTGGAACACAGCAGACAAATAATAAATGACAGCTCAGCGATTAAATCAAACCTTCTACCTTAAGTGTTAAAGTGTCTGATTGTCACTAACAATCTAGTGCTTGTTAAAGCCCTTGGGGCCTTGGAACAGATGAAGCCAGCTGAAAGCCAAGAAGGGGAAAGGAGTGAATAGGAGCCTTGCTGTCTCGGCAACTGAACCCGGTGTGCCTCTGTGCCGGCAAGGTGTATTTTCCCCTTCCCCAGAAAGAGAAAAACTTGCTGGAATGCCAGCTAGGTGTGTAACAAGCTTAAGCAAGTTTCCATTCAAACAGTCTCCCCATGAACACAAGGTGACATGCTGGGGGCGGAGGGTGGAAAGAGAGGAAAAGAGGTAAAATAAAACGTATTAGTTTAAATGAATCCATCATGGTATTAGTAGATCTTTATAAGCACATAATCAGCACTCACATTATTGCACTTTATGGCAAACAACTGGTGGCAAAACTGAGCAATTACTGCAGTACGCTTTTAAATAGGCGGTGATAACATTAATGTGCCATTCTATTTGCCTTGATGGCGCTTTATCAGGTACTTCATCGGAGCGCAAAGCTCCAAAGTGAGCCACAGTTCTTCTGGGGTCATCGTGCAAAATCACTAACAGGCTTGTTCATTAAAAAACATGATCATCAAAAGAAACATTACCAAGCGCAAAGCACTGATTGCAATTTGTATTTCTCAAGGCCCACATGAATAAGTTAGAGAGGATGTAGCCACTTCTGTCAGCTCCATTCTTTTTAACAGTCCTCTGAGCCTTGTTTTACCGTGCATTTTCCAGTCCTTGCAGACTGCGAGGAAGAAACATAATTGTGACGATGCTCAGGAGAATACTAGGAGGCCCTGTAAAGTGCACTGCACAAATGAGCATGTCTGCTCACTCATCACATTTAGCATTTGTGCTGCCACTCTCTGTCAAATTAAACCACAGCCAACAACTCATTTTTCCCCCTTCCAGTTACAAATTAGTCCATTAAGCTGTCTACAGTAAGCCTTTTTCCTCTTCCTGGTAATGGCCTAAGAGAATTCCTTCATAATCACAAAGGCTCCCAGTACGCCCATGGAAGCAGATGGAGAAACTCTGGGGTAATGGATTGCACTTTTATGACATAACATACTTCTCTGCCGTTTCATATTCTTCGGGAACAATCAAGATTTAAAAAGAAGGGCATAAAGAAAGGAGAGTGCGCGACAGGCCTGGGGTTTTGATTTAAGATGCTGTTTAAAATTTATAGCACTGTGTCTGGATCGGAGCCACGCCATGCAGATTGGCGTGCTGATCAGAACCACAGCAGGCTTGCCTAATGAATCCCACACAGTTTTTCACCCCCCATATTTTACCAATAAAATAGTAGTTAAATACCAACCACAGCTGCAGCAGCTCCTGCCATCTGTGCATTTTTGTCTTTAGTTTTTATGAAATGCTTCTTGGCCGCTTACACCTTTCTTTTCCAGTGCAGATGTGCAATGAATTTTCTGACACTCCTGTGATGAAACTAGGGACCATGCACACTCTATCAGGCTTTATGGATTAAATGCACTTTGTACGCTGTAAAGTAAACCACTTGGGAGCAACTAGAGCTTCGAAGGCTTTTGCTAACATTAACAGCAGTTAGCGCCATATTTGCTCCCTCAGTGCATGGCCGTTTCTTTGCCATTAGCAGTAATCACTGCTCCAACTGTCTAATCCACATGTTACTTCCCTCCCCAGTGCAGAAAGCACGGTGCTGACTAACAAGTCCCCATCAAAGTGATAACACACCTGCAGTGTCCAGCTTTCAAGCTCATTTCTCTTGGTACAGCACATCTTTCAAACATCAAAGGATTTCAGTTGCGTGAATAGCACATGTATTCTATTTTAAGTTAATTCATCCCAGCTGAGCAAGTTGTTTGGCAGTCCCCAGACATGCTGATTGTTCCTTCCTTCCCACAGCATCTCCACATCACAGAAATACTTTTACAAAAAAAAAGCCAAACATCAATGTTCTGCGCATACTATTCCTATGACGCAGACGACAAGAGCTGTCCACCATACAAAACCATGACTTCAGCCTTGTGTTGGCCCAGTCAAGAGCAGCCAAATGCTTAATGTTGTTTACCTTGCCTTGATTGTAGCAGGAGGCCATACACTACAATTTGAGCAATGTCTGGTTCCCATTTACAGTACTGCAAATCTGAAACTAATTACTGCTGGGTCATGTTTGTTGAATAAAAGCACTTCAGCATTATGTTTATACAGAACTAAGGATATTAACAGCCAGCAATAAAAAACACTACTTTTACAATGCACATCTGCAAGCAATGTGAACTGAAGTCCGCACCCTACCATTTAAAGGCCTGCTGCTCTTAGTGGAAACACTTTGTGTAATTCCTAGAAGATGGAGCTGCTAATTCCGATCAAATCCAACTGGTATCCATTTCAGACGACGGCACACAGTGTAATTTATACTTACTCAATCATACATTCATACGATAACCACTGTAGTAATAGGCTATTGTGCCAATGGTTTGGTCAAATTAAATTAATGCACCAGGAAAGGTAAAGATATGGTTATAACTAGGACAAATTAAAAGACTTCACTCTTAAACTTTCCTGTGAGGTTGCGATGTGCACCTTCATCTGCACTCAGTTGAAACCACTCATGTTGAAGAGTCAAATTAAGGCATTTTAAAATGTTTTATACAAAATCAAAATAGTGCGGATGCTGTAAATGTTTTATGTTGTTTTTGTTATCCCTGCATCGTGCACCTTTCCTTTTGCCCAGAGATCGGGCCTTTACCTGCAGCATTAAAATAGTGTTTTCTTCTTTAAATCCCTTGTCCCCCTCTCTCTCTCTTTAACTTCCTCCCACCGTACAACTCCTTCCAAACATTTAATTTCTCTGACTCCGTCCTCTTGTTTATTCCTCCTTTGCATCCATGCCTTAAATCCCACTCTCTTAAATTCCCTCCCAAATCCTCTGCCTCGCCACCTCTTCTTCAAGACCTCTCTTAAAATTCACCCGTCATAATCTCTCTCTTTTACGCTCAATGCCTGTTCTTCACCATGCCTCTGTGAAGCACCTTGGGACATTATCTACATTAAAGGCACTATAGAAATGTAAGTTCTTATTGTCTGGTTGGTGGCATGTAACACATACTTCAATTTTCCTTTATTGTGGGGCAAGTGACTGGCAACCAAATTGCTGCCCTTTATGGCAGCACAGACAAGACCGGAACTCACTGCATGAGTAATCGTGGACTGAAACCTATGTTGTTACAACAACAAACAGCATATAAAGTAAACATCTAAGGTGCTTCATAGAGACGGAACAGACTATTCCAGCGCACTGGCATACCATACTTCACACCTTTGCTGACATTGTTAAAAAGCTATTAGAGGCACCAAATCCTGCTTCTTGCTGCAAGCTAATTATTTTTGTTGATTTAGAATTAATAAGTAAGTTTATACACTGCCTGCCAACAACACAAGTCTATGAAGGCACACGTTATTCATTTGGTTTGTGTACGTTAATTTAGATCGAGCTGATCTAAACTCTTACTTCTATCCTTTCAATAAATATACAAACAACTTTAGGAGTAGGCCATTCAATATTTTTATAGGATTACACCAAGCATTTTTGAATCAACGTCTCTCTTTTGACCTTCAGTGGAAATTAAAAAAAAATTAAATTGAAGATTAAAAAACTAATTTCACCTTTCAAAACACCCAGATCAAGTAGTGTAGAACAGCTAACCTCATTGGATAACAGAGTACATCTATTACATAGTGTGCTATTGAGCCACGAGGAGCCAAATTTAATCCTGATCTTTGCGGAGTGAATTCATGGGGTGCTGCTGGCAGGGGGGAAATCATCAGCTAGAAGTACCACTTCTGCTGGATACATCCCACCCTCTATCCCCATAACCCATCACACTCACCATTCTAACAAGGTTTTTTGGGGCCAAGCTATCAGGGGGCCATCATCAAACGCAGATGTTATGGCATAAGAGGAGAATATTTTCAACAAGTAGTTTTCAACATACAGATCGCAACTTGCATTAGAAGCAGCAGTGTACATAAATGGATATTTGGACTCTACGTATATGCTGAAAAACTAAATCAATTCAAAGAGCGAAAACAGAAACTTGTATCAAGGAAACCTTGCAATCAATCACAGAATATTACCGTTGGGTTTATCAAGCCTGCATTTCAGGCCACCTAGTTCATAAGCTTTTGTTCACATAGCTTCCTGGGTAAGCTGGTTACATTAAGATATAGAATCATGGAATAGTACAGGATCGAAGGAGGCCATTTGGCCCACTAAGTCTGCGTTGGCTCTTTCGAAGAGCAATCCAGTCAGTCCCATTCCCCCGCTCTTTCCCCCATCCTTGCAATGTTTCCTCCTTCAAACGTTTATCCAATTTCCTTTTGAAGGCTGCTATTGAATCTGTATTCTCCACCCTATTAGGCAGTGCATTCCAAATCCTAAGCATTTGTTGCATTAAAAGGTTTTTCCTCATGTCGCCTCTGGTTCCTTTGCCAATCACTTTAAATCTGTGCCCTCTCGTTAGCGACTCTTCAGCCATTAGAAACCGTCTCTCTTTATTTACTGTATCTAAATCCGCCATGATTTTAAACACTTCTATCAAATCTCCTCTTAGTCTTCTCTGCTCCAAGGAGAACAATTCCAGCTTCTCTAGACTATCCATGTAACTGTAATCTCTCATCTCTTCTGTACCCGCTCCAAAGTCTTCACAAATACAGAAGACACACACACACAAGAATGTTACACCACCCTAGTACAGATTATGGGCCACAAATTGAGGTCAGAGGCTTCCGGCGGGCAGATGCCTCTGACCAGAATTTTTTTTTTTACAAAACTTGTAGTCCCAGAGGAACACTTTGGCTCCGAGGCCTAGATGCACAGCCCAGCGCAGAGGCCCACACATTCCAGGATCGTACAGGCATCCTGGGATCACGTGGGCCTTGATCACCAATGAACATGGAGTATTCTCATTGACAATAAAGGTGAGTTCTCTTTGTCCAGCGCTCCCATTACTATGAGAATACTCCAAAAACACAGATACACAAAACATAAATTTAAAAAAAACACCTCACATTTAAAATTAATTGAAATTTAATGTTTTAGAAAAAAAAAATGTTTTTGAATTTTTTTATGATGTTTTAATAGGGTTACAAATAAACTTACCTTAATGGACAAGGTTTTCAATATAAAAATTAGTGATAAAATTAAAATTTTCTATCTTTCAAAACTCTTACACTGATAAAAGCAGGCCTCACACTCCTGTTTTTACCAGGCGCAAGAGTTTGAAGTTCATTTGCTGGGAAGGAGTTGGACAAACAGCCCAAATCTCCGCCCACAAAGGCCCTTCTCCCGGGGAAGCACGCGATCTGTCAAAAGAAATTTTGACAGATTGTAAATGCCGGGTTTAGGCGCATGTGCGTCGTGCGCACCCGGAGAGGCCGCAATTTATGGGCCAATGTCAATATTCAATGCTCAGTTTGTAAATCTACCCAAGTGTGGTAGTGACCCAAACAGACCAGGAAAGTTACAGTGGGATCCTCAGTGCATGCCGGGTTAACTGATCTCCGCTAGGGTGGCAGTGGCCCAGAAATGCCTTTGTGATTGTGTGAACTATATTAGACTCAACTGTGAAGCACTCTGCAGTGGTTTACACTTGCCTAGTAGAATGGTCACTTGGATGAAGTGAGATAAGAAGGCTGCTGGAGACCAAGGAACGTACAGAAGTGTGATTTAGTGCCTTCAGCAGCAAAGGACAGAAAATCTCGGCCCACTACTGTAACTCCAGTTTGGCATTATGCTTTAAAATTCTCCATTCAAGTCATGTTATAAAATGACAGCAGAAAAATATCGTGCTCATAATGGCGGCAATAGGGGACGATACCACTCCAAAGGGTCAGCTCCAAATTGAGCAGTATGGAACTTATTCAAAAAACACTGCTTTGGAATATGTTCAACACACTATGAGTTTGGACACTGCTTGGAAATTGCTCTCAGGGTATATGCTGAATCTCTCGAGTAAATTACTGCCTTGTTACACTCTTTGAATCATCATTTATTCTCTATTTGAATGGCAGAGCATATTAGTTACTACACACGGCTTGTCTGTTCATTTTACAATGGATGCAATCCAATAACAATGCTTTATGGACTTTCCAAGCTTAAGTCAGTTCCCACCTGTAATAAAATGTCAGCCTACACCTTTACTACGAATCTGAACTATTAAAAATCTGCACTTTCATGTAGAGTACAGGATAAATTAGTCACCGATTTTGATCGAACAATTAGTAATTTGTTTCACAATGATAAGCATTTTCCACAAGACAGTCGGCAAAATATTAGTACGAGATAGTCATTCTAAACTGCAAGGTGTGAAATACTGCAGTCTACCAGTAAATGAAGCAGTGAGATCAATACTGACATTAGGATTTTAAATTGGCCACAAACAGCATATCCACACATTATTCGGATAATTTTAACACAGTTAGCAAATGGGAAAGGCAAGTAACGGATTGGCTGTGTTCAGATAGTTGGCCTCAGTTTAAATCAAAGACTGAAGGAAGTGAAATATTTTGACAATTCAGGGTAATCAAAAATTGAAAAGCTTCAGTTCACTTTATCTCAATGGAAGGACCCTGATCAAGTCATAATGTACTCACCAACCATGGTGATGAAACCAGTCTCTCCATCTTTGGCAATAAAGCCTAGAACCAATTTAGCTTTTTATTCTTTACTCTCTTACAAACTACTGCAAGATTTCCAGGATGGAATGTAATTATAGTTAGTGAATGCAAAAATGTGGATAATTAAGTACGTTAAAGTATTGAGAAAGCCAGTAAATTAATTTAAGCTAAGACTGATGGAGATCTGACTTGCATCTGAAATCTGGTGCCAAAACAGCACTGAATCCTGAAAAAAGATCCCAACTCAAAATATTAACCTATCTTCACTTTTGGATGCTAATACCAGTAGTACCATCACTGAAAATCCTACCCACCCATCACTTCCGTCCTCCCCAAGCTTATTCCTAATAAAATTGACATCAAAATTCTTGTCTTCACCTTCAAATCTATCCATGGACTTGGTGATCTCCCCAAATCTTGCTTCCCCACACTCTCCGCTCCTTCCTCATTTCTCATCTCAGTAATGCTGGCTGCATGTTGAGCACTATTGTCCAGTTCTTTGGAATTCCCTGCCGAGTTATCCCCCTGCCTTGCCGTCTCAAATCCTGCCACCAAAAAGCTTCTCTTCGATTGTGCCTTTGGTCCTCCACCGTAACCCTATGCATTTTTCCTTTCCCCTCCTGCTCAGTGTCTACTGTTTATTTTGCCCTTCATGTAAACGAGAAGTTTTCCTGCTCGAGGAACTCAAGAGAGAAGTTAAGAAATGTGCAATATTTGGTAAAACGTAAGATATAGTACCTTCATCTGGAACCTTTATTCTGACTTTTATACATCAGGACAAATTATCAACATAGTGACTCCAATTTGCTATTACTACCAAACTAATTAAAATAAGTGATCATTAAAATGTAGTGTAATGGAATGATTTGTCAGCCTGTTTCTCATATGAGGAATTACATTTTCTGAATGGTATAGCCTATTAATCTTTTCCTGTACTCTTGCTCTATTAAATGGAAACATTTTACATTTTTCTTTAGAAAAAAGTTAAAGCACTGCACTCAATTATTCAAATTACGCAGCAATTTTAAAGAAGATATATTATTAGAAACTTAGCTCATCATTAATTCAGATTAACTATACGAGCCCTAATTCAAACTTTTGTTTAATGCAAAAATACATTTAGATACTGCCCTGGAAAATGCATGATAGTTACTGCCTTCTAATATTCTTTTGCGACTGTTGGATGTAATTAAACCATTTTGAACCCATTTAACAAGACATTTGTGAGGGCTATGTGCAATAGAAATGGTTACGGTTACAACTGACACCCAACTTTTAATTATTTTTCTTGGTCAACTTTTCTCAAGGTGCAGACTCCTTATTGAGGTGCAGTTCCAAAAGATGGCTTCCAGTACCTCACCCAAGTGGGCAATGGTGAGGTGAGCTCCTGGACAATGACTCTCAAACAACTATCTGACCATGGCGGGGTCCAGCCTGATCGTGTGCGTTATCGTTTCAAATGTTAATGTTTAAGTGTAATGGTGTGGGGGCAGGGAGACAAGTTGAATGTGAACAATTTGTTATTAAAGTTTAAAAACAGAGTTAACCAACTGACCAGAAAAACACTATTTTGGCATAACATTTAGTTGCATTTTCAACAAATGAGCACAACATGTCACAATCACTAATTTGCCAGTAAGATATTATTCAATGTCAGCCACATGTCTTTCACGATTTGCATGACACCCAGCACAAAAAACTTGCAACAATGACACACAAAGTTCCCAACCCTAAAGTATACGATAAACCTGATTGATACAGAAGTGACTGAAATGCAGTAATCTCATCCAGGGACTTGAGCGAGGACAGCAATACCTAGAGCATCATTCATGCGGTTGTGATGCTCCCCGAATCACTGCATGAGATACTGGCACAGACACAATGAACCAAATGGCCTCCTTCTGTGCCATAAAATTCTATGATTACTACTTTATAATCATTCCTGTGAATGTCTAAGATAGACCAAGGATATTCTCAATTCATGCTAATAATTTTGTGCTCTTCCAACTGATGATCCTTCCTGAATAAAATACATAAATAAAGTGGTAGATTTCCACACGGACAATTATACTCTCTCAATTTTACCTTTTCTTTTTTGCATTTATAGTTAGGTAGAAAAGATTCTTTAAAACAATTTTGATGCACATAGTCCGGCAAGTTTTAGAAAATCTTCTATTCTCTTTCCTCACCTACCTAGACTGGCACAGAGAGGGCAGACTGCCGCGAATATCACCGATGCAGATGTACTTTTTCTTTCCTCCTGCTGGCAGACTTTGCAGCCTGTGCATTGTATCCTCCCATTTAATACTGTACAGATTCGCAACAAATCAGCGCAAAACTCCAACCTTCCACCATCGCTGGTCCGTGGCACTGAGCAATCAATATATTCTTATGGGTATTTGGGTCTTAAAAACACCATAAACTGAAATAAATTCCATGCTTGCATTTACCATTTGGTCATCACAAATGTTTAGTGAGCCCCAGCTTCAGGGTCTTTCATTCATTCAAGATGGGAGCTTGGAAAACACTATCAAACAAGATGTGCAAACAAAATGACGAAAGGTCATTAACCTGAAACGTTAACTCTGTTTCTCTCGCCACAGATGCTACCTGATCTGCTGAGTATTTCCAGCATTTTTAAGACGTGCAAACAATTTGGCTGTGAATTGTCAAGTGTCAGCTGTGGCTAGTGGGCAGCACCCTCGCTTCTGAATCAGAAGATTGTGGGTTCACGTCCCACACCAGAGACTTGAGTACAAAAATGTAGGCTGACGGTCCAGTGCAGTGCTGAGAGAGTGATGCACTGTCATCAAGGCCGCCTTTCGGATGAGACATTAAACCGAGGCCCCCGTCTGCGCTCTCAGGTGTACTTAAAAGATCCTATGGCACTATTTTGAGCAGGTGAGTTCTCCCCGGTGTCCTGGCCAATATTTATCCCTCAATCAACATAACAAAAAAACAGATTATCTGGTAATTATCACATTGCTGTTTGTGGGAGCTTGCTTGTGCACAAATAGGCTGCCGCGTTTCCTACATTACAACAGTGACTACACCTCAAAAGTACTTAATTGTCTGTAAAGCGCTTTGGGATGAAAGTAGTGATGAAAAGCGTTATATAATTGCAAGTGATTCGTTCTCTCTTTGAATTGCTTGGCATAGGGCTCTCAAATATTGAGTACTGGAAAAATGTTGGATCCCCTAACTATAATTCAGAAGACTTTGTAGACGACTGTTACTTGCCATCCTGCACCTTCAAGTTTGAAACTGAAAATGATGTCAATGGATTAGGAAATTGAAAACAAATATCACTGTACAAAGTTAATATTCCAATGCAGATCTGACCGTAAAAATCTACAGTAAGTAGAAGGCTTGATACCGACAATTCTTTTGCATGCAAACGTACTGACAATGTTTTAAGACAGAAACCTTTAGTTGATTGTAATGCAGTCGAGTAAGCCTGCAATAAAATCAATGTACTTATAGTGCTTAATGTCATCAAAGCTCTCTCTGCAAACACATGTTCAATTTGCACTGTGGAAACACGGCAAAAATTGGAAAGGATGTTGTCCTGAATATTCCTAACTAACTTTCATAACACACACAAAATATGGCACTGAGCCACATAAGGAGATATTAGGGCAGAGGTCAAAGAGGTAGGTTTTAAGGAACGTCTTTAAGGAGGAGAGAAAGGTAGAGATGATGAAAGGATTATAGTGCAATATTTATCCTTGATAATCTCAAAATTTTAAGAACAGGAATTTTCAAAAGGTATGGTTGCTGCAAAATAGAATATTTCTTGTCAATCTTGGTGACTGTTGCAGAGTTTAAGAGGCAAGAATTTCCATAGCACAAGTACTGAAACCGTGAAATTCATGGCATTAGGATAGCTTTAAGTATATAAAAATACACTTGCGAATGTTTCATAACAGTCTTATCTAAAGGGCAGAAACTTTGGATGTCATAAATATGAAGACTTTATTTAGCAATAAAAATAACTTCAGCAGTCTTTAACTTCGGCAGATATATATGGGTGCTGGCCTCTGGAACAGATGGAAGAGTGTTTGAATCCCAGTTTAACATTCAAAGCTGCCCTCAACAGAACAAGAATAAATTATATTTATATTGCATCTTTAACAGAGTAAAATATCCCAAGCGTTTTACAGGAGCATTATAAACAAAATTTGGCACTGAGCCACATAAGGAGGTATTAGGGCAGAGGTCAAAGTAGGTTTTAAGGAATGTCTTTAAGGAGAAGAGAAAGGTAGAGACACACTGAGGTTTAGGGAGAGAAAATCAGAATGCTCAAGAGGCCAGAATGGAGGAACACAGATATCTTGGAGGGTTGGAGGGCTGCAGGAGATTCTCTTCTAAGGCACTCCCTCGGAGTCGAGGATGACTTGCTTCCGCACTAAACATGAGTTCTCAGGTGACTGATGTGTCCACTGCGGAACCAACAGTCTGTCACAGGTAGAGCAGACGGTGGTTGAAGGAACGGTGGGTGGGGGGCTTGGGTTGCCGTGCGCTCCTTCCGCTGTCTACGCTTGACTTCAGCTTGCTCCTGGTGAAGAGGCTCAAGGTGTTTGGCGCCATCCCAGATGCTTTTCCTCCACTTTGACCAGTCTTGGGCCAGGGATTCCCAGGTGTCGGTGGGGATGTTGCACTTTTTCCAAGGAGGCTTTGAGGGTGTCCTTGAAACGTTTTCTCTGCTCATCTGGGGCTCGCTAGCCGCGTTGAAGTTCCGAGTAGAGTGCTTGTTTTGGGAGTCTCGTATTGGACATGCGGACGATGTTGCCCATCCAACGAAGCTGATCGAGCGTGATCAATTCTTCGATGCTGGGGATGGGCAGCGGCCTATAAAAGGCTCAGCAGTCCGGGGAGCGTCGAGAGAGGCGGGAGTCGAGAGAGGCAGCGGCCTATAAAAGGCTCAGCAGTCCGGGGAGTCGAGAGAGGCGGGAGTCGAGAGAGGCAGCGGCCTATAAAAGGCTCAGCAGTCCGGGGAGCGTCGAGAGAGGCGGGAGTCGAGAGAGGCAGCGGCCTATAAAAGGCTCAGCAGTCCGGGGAGCGTCGAGAGAGACGGGAGTCGAGAGAGGCAGCGGCCTATAAAAGGCTCAGCAGTCCGGGGAGCGTCGAGAGAGGCGGGAGTCAAGAGAGGCAGCGGCCTATAAAAGGCTCAGCAGTCCGGGGAGCGTCGAGAGAGGCGGGAGTCGAGAGAGGCAGCGGCCTATAAAAGGCTCAGCAGTCCGGGGAGCGTCGAGAGAGGCGGGAGTCGAGAGAGGCAGCGGCCTATAAAAGGCTCAGCAGTCCGGGGAGCGTCGAGAGAGGCGTACTTGTGCAGCTCCAGCTGAGAGAAGTCAAAAAAGAAGTAGAAAGAAATCAAAAGGTGACGTCACAGCCAACGTGGTAAGTGATTGGCTGCTGATTGGTGAGTAGTTTTTCTTTTTCTTTATTAGTCAGTAACTTTTAACATTGTTGTCGGCAATTTAAGTGTATCTAAAGGTTAAGTCATGGCAGGACAGCTCGGTCACGTGATATGCTCCTCCTGTACCATGTGGGAACACGGGGACAACACCAGTGTCCCTGACGACTACATGTGCGGGAAGTGTGTCCACCTCCGGCTACTGACGGTCCGCGTTGCGGAGTTGGAGCTGAAGGTGGATTCACTCTGGAGCATCCACGATGCTGAGAATGACGCGAGTATCACGTGTAGCGGGTTGGTCTTACCGCAGGAGAAGGGTCCACAGCCAGCGAAGGAATGGAAGACCAGCAGGAAGAGTAGTGCAAGGAAGGTAGTGCAGGGGTCCCCTGTGGTCATCCCACTGCAAAACAGATACACTGCTTTGAGTGCTGTTGAGGGGGATGACTCATCAGGAGCGGGCAGCAGCAGCCAAGTTCATGGCACCGTGGCTGGCTCTGTTGCACAGGAGGGCAGGAAAAAGAGTGGGCGAGCGATAGTGATAGGGGATTCAATTGTAAGGGGAATAGATAGGCGTTTCTGCGGCCGCAACCGAGACTCCAGGATGGTATGTTGCCTACCTGGTGCAAGGGTCAAGGATGTCTCGGAGCGGGTGCAGGACATTCTAAAAAGGGAGGGAGAACAGCCAGTTGTCGTGGTGCACGTTGGTACCAATGACATAGGTAAAAAAAGGGATGAGTTCCTACGAAATTAATTTAAGGAGCTAGGAGCTAAATTAAAAAGTAGGACCTCAAAAGTAGTAATCTCGGGATTGCTACCAATGCCACGTGCTAGTCAGAGTAGGAATCGCAGGATAGCTCAGATGAATACGTGGCTTGAGCAATGGTGTAGCAGGGAGGGATTCAAATTCCTGGGGCATTGGAACCGGTTCTGGGGGAGGTGGGACCAGTACAATCCGGACGGTCTGCACCTGGGCAGAATCGGAACCAATGTCCTCGGGGGAGTGTTTGCTAGTGCTGTTGGGGAGGAGTTAAACTAATATGGCAGGGGGATGGGAACCAATGCAGGGAGATAGAGGGAAACAAAAAGGAGGCAAAAACAAAAGACAGAAAGAAGATGAGGAAAAGTGGAGGGCAGAGAAACCCAAGGCAAAGAACAAAAAGGGCCATTGTACAGCAAAATTCTAAAAGGACAGAGGGTGTTAAAAAAACAAGCCTAAAGGCTTTGTGTCTTAATGCAAGGAGTATCCGCAATAAGGTGGATGAATTAACTGTGCAAATAGATGTTAACAAATATGATGTGATTGGGATTACGGAGACGTGGCTCCAGGATGATCAGGGCTGGGAACTCAACATCCAGGAGTATTCAACATTCAGGAAGGATAGAATAAAAGGAAAAGGAGGTGGGGTAGCATTGCTGGTTAAGGAGGAGATTAAGGCAATAGTTAGGAAGGACATTAGCTTGGATGATGTGGAATCTATATGGGTAGAGCTGCAGAACACCAAAGGGCAAAAAACGTTAGTGGGAGTTGTGTACAGACCTCCAAACAGTAGTAGTGATGTTGGGGAGGGCATCAAACATGAAATTAGGGGTGCGTGCAATAAAGGTGCAGCAGTTATAATGGGTGACTTTAATATGCACATAGATTGGGCGAACCAAACTGGAAGCAATACGGTGGAGGAGGATTTTCTGGAGTGCATAAGGGATGGTTTTTTAGACCAATATGTCGAGGAACCAACTAGGGGGGAGGCCATCTTAGACTGGGTGTTATGTAATGAGAGAGGATTAATTAGCAATCTCGTTGTGCGAGGCCCCTTGGGGAAGAGTGACCATAATATGATGGAATTCTGCATTAGGATGGAGAATGAAACAGTTAATTCAGAGACCATGGTCCAGAACTTAAAGAAGGCTAACTTTGAAGGTATGAGGCGTGAATTGGCTGGGATGGATTGGCGAATGATACTTAAGGGGTTGACTGTGGATGGGCAATGGCAGACATTTCGAGACCGCATGGATGAACTACAACAATTGTACATTCCTGTCTGGCATAAAAATAAAAAAGGGAAGGTGGCTCAACCGTGGCTATCAAGGGAAATCAGGGATAGTATTAAAGCCAAGGAAGTGGCATATAAATTGGCCAGAAATAGCAGCGAACCTGGGGACTGGGAGAAATTTAGAACTCAGCAGAGGAGGACAAAGGGTTTGATTAGGGCAGGGAAAATGGAGTATGAGAAGAAGCTTGCAAGGAACATTAAGACGGATTGCAAAAGTTTCTATAGATATGTAAAGAGAAAAAGGTTAGTAAAGACAAATGTAGGTCCCCTGCAGTCAGAATCAGGGGAAGTCATAACGGGGAACAAAGAAATGGCGGACCAATTGAACAAGTACTTTGGTTCGGTATTCACGAAGGAGGACACGAACAACCTTCCGGTTATAAAAGGGGTCGGGGGGTCTAGTAAGGAGGAGGAACTGAGGGAAATCCTTATTAGCCGGGAAATTGTGTTGGGGAAATTGATGGGATTGAAGGCCAATAAATCCCCAGGGCCTGATGGACTGCATCCCAGAGTACTTAAGGAGGTGGCCTTGGAAATAGTGGATGCGTTGACAGTCATTTTCCAACATTCCATTGACTCTGGATCAGTTCCTATGGAGTGGAGGGTAGCCAATGTAACCCCACTTTTTAAAAAAGGAGCGGGAGAGAAAACAGGGAATTATAACCGGTCAGCCTGACATCGGTAGTGGGTAAAATGATGGAATCAATTATTAAGGATGTCATAGCAGTGCATTTGGAAAGAGGTGACATGATAGGTCCAAGTCAGCATGGATTTGTGAAAGGGAAATCATGCTTGACAAATCTTCTGGAATTTTTTGAGGATGTTTCCAGTAGAGTGGATAAGGGAGAACCAGTTGATGTGGTATATTTGGACTTTCAGAAGGTGTTCGACAAGGTCCCACACAAGAGATTGATGTGCAAAGTTAGAGCACATGGGATTGGGGGTAGTGTACTGACATGGATTGAGAACTGGTTGTCAGACAGGAAGCAAAGAGTAGGAGTAAATGGGTACTTTTCAGAATGGCAGGCAGTGACTAGTGGGGTACCGCAAGGTTCTGTGCTGGGGCCCCAGCTGTTTACACTGTACATTAATGATTTAGACGAGGGGATTAAATGTAGTATCTCCAAATTTGCGGATGACACTAAGTTGGGTGGCAGTGTGAGCTGCGAGGAGGATGCTATTAGGCTGCAGAGTGACTTGGATAGGTTAGGTGAGTGGGCAAATGCATGGCAGATGAAGTATAATGTGGATAAATGTGAGGTTATCCACTTTGGTGGTAAAAACAGAGAGACAGACTATTATCTGAATGGTGACAGATTAGGAAAAGGGGAGGTGCAAAGAGACCTGGGTGTCATGGTACATCAGTCATTGAAGGTTGGCATGCAGGTGCAGCAGGCGGTTAAGAAAGCAAATGGCATGTTGGCCTTCATAGCAAGGGGATTTGAGTAGGGGCAGGGAGGTGTTGCTACAGTTGTACAGGGCATTGGTGAGGCCACACCTGGAGTATTGTGTACAGTTTTGGTCTCCTAACCTGAGGAAGGACATTCTTGCTATTGAGGGAGTGCAGCGAAGGTTCACCAGACTGATTCCCGGGATGGCGGGACTGACCTATCAAGAAAGACTGGATCAACTGTGCTTGTATTCACTGGAGTTCAGAAGAATGAGAGGGGACCTCATAGAAACATTTAAAATTCTGACAGGGTTAGACAGGTTAGATGCAGGAAGAATGTTCCCAATGTTGGGGAAGTCCAGAACCAGAGGTCACAGTCTAAGGATAAGGGGTAAGCCATTTAGGACCGAGATGCGGAGGAACTTCTTCACCCAGAGAGTGGTGAACCTGTGGAATTCTCTACCACAGAAAGTTGTTGAGGCCAATTCACTAAATATATTCAAAAAGGAGTTAGATGAGGTCCTTACTACTAGGGGGATCAAGGGGTATAGCGAGAAAGCAGGAATGAGGTACTGAGGTTGAATGTTCAGCCATGAACTCATTGAATGGCGGTGCAGGCTAGAAGGGCCGAATGGCCTACTCCTGCACCTATTTTCTATGTTTCTATGCTGGCCTGAGCGAGAACGCTGACGTTGGTGCACTTATTCTGCCAATTTGCAGCATCTTCTGGGGGCAGCGTTGGTGGTACTTCTCCAGCGTTTTGAGGTGCCTGCTGTACATAGTCCATGTTTCTGAACCATGTAGGAGGGCGGGTATCACTACTGCTCAGTAGAACATGAGCTTGGTGCCGGGTTTGAGGTCCTGGTCTTCAAACACTCTCTTCCTCAGGCGGCCAAAGGCTGCGCTGGTACATTGAAGGCGGTGTTGAACCTCGTCATCGACATCTGCCCTAGGCTCCCGAGGTATGGAAAATGGTTCACGTTGTCTAAGGCCTCGTCATGGATTTTCATATTCGGGGAGCAGCGCTGCTTGGTAGGGGCAGGTTGGTAGAGAACCTTTGTCTTATGGATGTTTAGTGTAAGGCCCATGCTCTCGTATACTTCGATGAAGGTGTTGACGATAGTTTGGAGTTCGGCCTCCAAGTGTGCGCAGACGCAAGCATTGTCTGCTTACTGTAGTTCAATGACAAGAGGATGGGATGACCTTGGATCTGGTGGAGGTTGGTTTGTTCTGTAGATTAGCTCCACTCCAGCTTACTGAGGGTGAGATGGAGCATTGCAGTAAGGAAGATCGAGAAGAGGGTTGGTGTGATGACAGAGCCTTGCTTGACCTTGGTCTGAACGTGAATTGGGTCTGTTGTGGATCCGTTGGTCAGGATCACAGCTGGCATGTCATTGTGAAGCAGGCGAAGGATGGTGACAAACTTTTGAGGGAAGCCGAACTTGAGGAGGACGCTCCATAATCACTCACGGTTGACAGTGTCGAAGACCTTTGTGAGGTCAAAGAAGGCCATGTACAGGGGTTGGTGCTGTTCCCTGCATTTCTGTTGGATTTGCCGTGCAGTGAAGATCATGTCCATTGTGCCCCTTAGTAGGAGGAATCCGCATTGCGACTCTGGGAGGAGCTCTTCAGCCACAGGGAGAAGGCAATTGAGGAGAATTCTTGCGATGATTTTGTCTGTGGCAGACAGCAGGGAAACTCCTCTGTAATTACTACAATCAGACTTGGTTGCCTTTCTTGAAGATGATCACGATTACGGTGTCTGAGATCCCCTGGCATACTCTCCTCATTCCAGATAAGAGAAATGAGATTATGTATTCACGCCAATAATGCTTCTCCGCCATGTTTTAGTGCTTCGGTGGGGATTCCATCTGCTCCTGAGGCCTTGTTGTTCTTCAGTTGTCGGATGGCCTTTTCTATCTCATGCCGGACTGGGGTTGTGCCGAGATGGTGGCGCATAGCATGTCGAAGACTGAGTCTCGGTTACAGAGATAGGGAAGGGCGAGGCCGTGGAAGGACTTGAATTTTTTTTAATTCACGAGTGGTTCCGACAGTGGACAAGCAGGCAAACAGGATGGTGCAATACACAATGAAGAAAGGATATGGTGGCATAATAAGTAGATTCAGCAGCAATAATAGGAAGTAGAGGAACCAATTCAATCATAATTCCAATGATAAGTTATACTGACAGTGACATGAACCAAGACCTGAGGTTAGCCTTGCTTACATCGGTCTGAATTAGCCTAAACTGTGCACTTCAGATTTCACCCAATTTTGGGTTCTCTGACGCACAAGATAACCAGAAAACCCACGCTGCTCACCCAGTTAAAGGAGGAAGACTCAGTTCCATGTCTATGTTATGATATATGAAAAAAGAACAATCCATTCACACCAGTTTTAAGAATGTCTGACTGATACTCAAGCATTTCTTCATTGTATTATAAATACAAAATGATCTATTGCATTAATTTGGAATTTTTGAACAACTGTATTACATAGTATTATTGATTTGTGCCATTGTGAAGAGACCCAGCTGTAAGTCAGACTTGTGGGATATGCACCGACATACATAGACAAACATATGCAAGTCCAGAGAGAAAGTTGCCGATCTCATTGGTTGTAAGGAGCAGCAAAGAGATAGGCTGGGGAGGGAAAAGAAATCTGGCCAGGGCTTCTTCTCGAATCCAACTTGTGTACCGCTCTACCCAATTAGTTATACAGTCGCAATGTAGCAGTCTAGGACCATTTCGGCAATTACTTGCAAATCATTTCAAGTGCAGTCTGGGGTGTGGGGGAGTGGGGAGGAGGTTGGGTGGCACAACCCAGGCGGGAATTTAGGGAGAAAATATAATAATAATTGATTGAATGTTCTATTGGTAGCAATCTCCAAAGGGATGTTATTTTTTGTGCGACAGCATTTCGCATGTTGAAGTGGGGGAAGGTTAATATATAATAATAATTTGCGCTTTAACTACTTCAGAGTTAAGTAATCAGATGGAAAAGACAGGTTTTTTTTTTGGGGGGGGGGGAGGATGAAGGAAGAGCAAAGAGGGGGATAGACTTCATAAAACCATTATCTTTTAAGAGTGCATTTATACCATTATAATTAACACCATATATTGGCTCCAAGTTTCCACATGATTTGCTCCTGATTTTTAGGAGCAACTGGTGTAGAACGGAGTATCTTAGAAATCGAAATTCTCGTCATTTAGTTTGCTCCAGTTCTAGTCAGTTAGAACAGTTTCACTTTGGAACAGAATTTTATTTTCAAAAGGGGGCGTGTCCGGCCACTTATGCCTGATTTCAAAGTTTTGTGAGTGAAAACTTACTCCAAACTAACTTAGAATGGAGTAAGTGAAGATTTTTGTATGCTCGAAAAAACCTTGTCTACACTTTAGAAAATCAGGCGTAGGTTACAAATCAGGCGTAGGGAATGGGGGGAGGGGGGGTTTAAAGGGAAGTTTACAAACATTAAACACTTCAGTTTTACAAATAACGAGCCATCATCAATAATAAATGATAAATACATCAATAAATCAACCAATAAATCAATCCAAAAAAATTAATAAGAAATAAAAAATTTTAAAAATCAATAAATAAAACATTTTCTACTTACCGACTGCAGCACCGGGAGCCCTCCAACAGCGTGCTGGGATGCCCCCCTCAGTGTGTCTCTGTCAGTGTCTCTATCTCTCTGTCTGTCTGTGTGTCTGTGTGTCTCTCATTCTCTGTCTTTCAGTGTCTGTGTTTCTGACAGCGAGGGAAGGGGGGTGGAAGGGGGGTGGAGGGGGGAGAAGGGGGGTGGAGGGGGGAGAAGGGGGAGGGATGGGGGAGAAGGGGGAGGGATGGGGGAGAAGGGGGAGGGGGAAGAAGGGGGAGGGGGAAGAAGGGGGAGGGGGGAGAAGGGGGAGGAGAAGGGGAGGGAGAAGGGGGAGGAGGAGAAGGGGAGGGGGGAGAAGGAGATTGGAGGGGGAGAAGGGGGAGGGGGGGAGAAGGAGATTGGGGGGGGAATGAGATGGGGGGGAAGGAGATTGGAAGGAGATTGGGGGGGAATGAGATGGGGGGGAAGGAGATTGGAAGGAGATTGGGGGGGAGATGAGGGGGAAGATGAAGGGGGGGGAAGGAGATTGGGGGGGTGGGGGGGGAAGGAGATTGGGGGGGTGGGGGGGAAGGAGATTGGGGGGGTGGGGGGGAAGGAGAAGGGGGGAGATGAAGGGGGGGGAAGGAGATTGGGGGGGGTGGGGGGGGGGGAAAGGAGATTGGGGGGGGTGGGGGGAAGGAGAAGGGGGAGGGAGGCTGAACGGGCAGGGCCCGTCCCCAGCACCAGATTTACAGGAGGTCGGTTCGGTTCGGTTCGGGTCGGGGGAGGGAGGGAGGTCGGGGGAGGGAGGGAGGTCGGGGGGAGGGAGGTCAGGTCAGGTCGGATCCAGTCCGGGGAGGGGGAGGGGGGGGGGGGGAAAGAGGAGAGAGTAGGTGTCGGGGGGGAGGAGCCTTATTCACGCATCCCAGTGAGGCCATTCGGCCAGGGCTAGGGGCTGCATGCTTCGGGTCCCTCCCACACAGTTTCGGTCGCCTGGATCCACTGCACTTGCGTGCCCACTGTAGCGTGCATGTGCAGAGGTCCCGGCACTGTTTTCGGCGCAGGGACCTGGCTCTGCCCCCCTACAGCTCCTGCTGCGCTGCGCCGAGGGCCAGAGGACCTGCAGGGAGGTGGAGAATACGGAGTTTTTTTTAGGCGCACTTTGTGGCGCGAGAAACGGGCGTCCAGGTCGGGACTGCGCCGTTCTAGGCGCGGCTCGAAACTTGGGCCCAATATCCTGTCAATAAAATACACTATTAACATGTGCCAAGCAGATGACCAAGACGACATTTAATGCACTGCATTATTTATGAAAAGGTTATTATTGCTCACACTCTAGTCCAGAGTGAGATTCAGCAGTTAATTCCAGTTATCATCATCATCATAGACAGTCCCTCGAAATCGAGGAAGACTTGCTTCCACTCTAAAAGTGAGTTCTCAGGTGACTGAACAGTCCAATATAGGAATTACAGTCTCTGTCACAGGTGGGACAGACAGTCGTTGAAGGAAAGGGTGGGTGGGGAGTCTGGTTTGCCGCACGCTCCTTCCGCTGCCTGCGCTTGCTTTCTGCATGCTCTCGGCGACGAGACTCGAGGTGCTCAGTGCCCTCCCGGATGCTCTTCCTCCACTTAGGGCGGTGTTTGGCCAGGGACTCCCAGGTGTCGGTGAGGATGTTGACTTTATCAAGAAAGGCTTCGAGGGTGTCCTTGAAACGTTTCCTCTGCCCACCTGGGGCTCGCTTGCTGTGTAGGAGTTCCGAGTAGAGCGCTTGCTTTTGAGAGTCAGGCATGCGGACAACGTGACCTGCCCAACGGAGCTGGCCGAGTGTGGTCAGTGCTTCGATGCTGGGGATGTTGGCCTGATCAAAAACACGAACACTGGTGCGTCTGTCCTCCCAGGGGATTTGCAGGATCTTGAGGAGACATCGTTAGTAGTATTTCTCCAGTGATTTGAGGTGTCTACTGTATATGGTCTACATCTCTGAGCCATACAGGAGGTCGGGTATTACTACAGCCCTGCAGACCATAAGCTTGGTGCCAGATTTGAGGGCCTGATCTTCGAACACACTCTTCCTCAGTCGACCGAAGGCTGTGCTGGCGCACTGGAGGCAGTGTTGGACCTTGTTATCGATGTCTGCCCATGTGCCAATCAGATGACCAAGACGACGTTTAATGCACAATTATTTTTGAAAAGGTGATTATTGTCCACACTCTAGTCCAGAGTGAGATTCAGCAGCCAATTTCAGTTAGCTCACAGAGTGACCGCTTCATGCAGGACGTCCCTGTTCCACGCACGGGCTTTATAATCATGATGCTGTTGGGAATCCTACATTGCATGCACATGTTTGCTCAACTAATTATATGACGTAATGCAGTCTGAAATGCTCAATTACATTGCAACTATCACTTGTAATGGAACTTCATTACTTATAACTTTATTAGTCCCATAAACACATTTATGTCATTTCAGTATTGCAGACGCTCACAGCTTGAGTCATTCACTAATAGGATAAGTTATATTATTTTGGCAATGAAATACATCAGAAAACTGTAGGGGAACCAAAATTTCCTCCTTTGATTTAAGCAAAATGTGCCCTTAGACACAATAACATTAAAAGTGATGTCGACATATTAAATTCTCAATCACAGTCCTCTGTTGTTATTTTTACGCTGCTGAGGGACAGAATTAAAATTATCAGCACTGGTCCAAATGGATTTGCTCTCATTCAGCATCCCGCTTCAGAGAATATTTCTGCAAATTGGTTTTAAATTAAAGGAGGCGGAAGGTATTGTGCCTTCTCAGCATTTTCCCAGGTGCACTTAATCTAATTTCATTAAGGATATCAGGACAGATGATCACTTGTGTAGAAACATTAAGTCTGTCCATTTTTGTATAAAACCACTAAGTCTGTCAATGTTTATTATTTGAGATGGGACCTGGGCTTAGTTTCCCAATAATCTGTCAAGAACAGTCAACCACAAATTAAGTCTGCTGCCAAGGAACTCAGCTACGATTCCATGCTAATTTGAAAATATTCACACAAAACCCAGATTCCAGACCACGCTAGTTTGATATGTGGAGTTATGTAATGTTTCAGCCTATGAACATGTGTTCAGAGGTAGCTAGGAACAGATTCCACTGGTTAGCCTAAAAACAACACATAAATTGAACCGATAAAACACTGCTACAACTGCATTCCTCATGGTTCTTATCGCAGCATGTTTAATAACATGAAAGCTGGCAATCGATATTTTTGCCACAATTTTTTCTAACCACAATTAGAAACAAATCTTAGAGTTGAACTTTCCTGCAAGTTTCCTGCTGACGAAATTAAAGCTTATTGTAAAATCAAGACTGAATCACTCGGTTTTCTGCTATTCGTGTCTCTGTTCTCAATTTCTGTTGGCAGTACCACAGGCAACAGCAGGTCTCTGGTCCTTGACCCAAGATGTCATTCATGTGCGAGTCCTGATAGACTGATCAACCATGTATGGCAGCCAAACCTCACTCCATATGCACAATGTGGATTTTCCAACTGGAGTTAATGGCTTGAGATCAGTTAGATTTTTCCCTTTCCTGCTTGGGAATCCAGAAGCCAACTGTGCCCCATTTGAGATTCACTAACTCAACTTGGACCTTCCCGGCCTGTATGGTTCAGAACCATACCAGACCAAGAAGGGAATCTATCTGCCACCATCTTTACAGTTATGCTGCAGACCATTCATTCATTCAGTAGTGTCTGTCAAAAGGATTTGCTTCCTGCAAATGCTGAACCTTGAGATACAGCTGCTTCAATATCTACACATTAATGTGCAAATTCATATAGATCAGCAGCAATGTGACACAATTCTTTAAAAAGCTTCTGGTAAGATATTTCTTTTTGTAGGTCAGTTTCATTTCACTGTCTTTATGCTCATCAAGGAAAGGGTATTTGTGCTGGGGAATGGAAGTACTTTGTATTTCAATACCCAGTGTCAGCAACAAGTTCTCCCAGGTAAGGTAGGGGGAATCAAGGGATATGGGGATTGGGCAGGAAAGTGAAGTTGAGGTCGAAGATCAGCCCTGATCGTATTGAATGGCGGAGCAGTCTCGAGGGGCTGTGTGGCCTACTCCTTCTCCTAATTCTTATGTTCTTATGTATAGCATAGCTACATGCAGAGTGGAGCTCCACCAACTCTGCCCCAACCTGGCATTCTTTCCATTTATGGCCTCCAAGTGAAATTCCCAATTAGTCGAATTGGGGACAATTTGGTGATGCAGGGCAGATTTGTGGCTTTTATTATCTATAGGTCACATTGTTTATGCTTTGAGAATATCAAACACAGCATCGCATTGCACATTACTACTTTTGCTTGATTTGTGTAAGTCATATCAAAACAAGTATTTATATAGCGCCTTTAACGTAGTGAAACATCCCAAGGCGCTTCACAGGAGTATTAGGGGACAAAAAAGTTGACACCGAGCCACACAACGAGAAATTAGGGCAGGTGACCAAAAGCTTGGGTATAGAGGTAAGCTTTAAGGAGCATCTTGACGGAGGAAAGAGATAAAGGGCCAAAAAATTTTACCTTATTTTAAAGTTCCATGTTTTCTATTGGTATCTTTCAGTCGCAACTATATCACTTACGTTTAATGATTATGGATGAGGAGAGCTCAAATAGAAGACTTGATGATAAACAACCTGTCAATCATCAACTTCAGAAAACATGGCTAAGTGTTACTGCATTGCCATGTTAACAGCACTTTCTGGGCAGTGTGTTGGTGCTGCATTGAAGCCCAAATAGCATGTTGCAGATTGGTGAAATATGGGTTTACCCCCATCCATGCGTTGACTTGCTATTCTGAGCAGCACTGCTGTGGAGGGGTTCTGGGTATTAACTGTCATAACTACAAGCCATCTGGATTCATATAACTGTGATCTACCTTCAATCTATTGTTACATAATTTTCCTATTCACAATTGCTTCAGCATGTGTTATACCTGGAAAGCAACTTCAATCAGCCAACATCACCACAATTTTGAATGACAGGGTCAGAGGCAACTCCATGTGATTGATATAACAGATCTTTACAAAGTGCTTTCCTCTAAAGCTACATAGACTCTTCTGACTAAAGTACTGAAACTATGTTTATACATTAGACCTACATTGAATCTACAGATAGATAACTATGTTACAAGCAAATTCCTGACAATGTCCTGATCTTGACACATTGTTAGAAAATCTGAGCTAACAATTATTAGAATAAAGTTAATAATTATGCAGTTACAGGCAGATCTGATGACATATTTTCTTTCTTTTTTCTTCCAGCCTTATTCAAACTTTTATTCCTTGGAAAATTGATCAAAGGTATATTGGATATTCATGGTTCTCTTTGGGAAAAATAGTTAGTGAGTGAAGAAGTGGGTGCCGGGGTGGTTTTCTCTGTTATGTTCTATCGCTGCTCAGAACTGCAGTAGTCACTCAAGTATAAAGGCACTCATGAATTTCCATAACTGCAAAGTTGCCTGAACTCAAGAAGCAAGGCTCAGTTACTGTTTTAAAAACCCCTGCAGCACCTCAATTTCAAACAGGGAGACCTAGCGGACTTCTAGTTTGGAGAACTGCCTTCACATCCAGCCCAGAGAACTCCTCGTTCTTTGACACTATGGATCCAATGCAAAATGAGTTTGAGGCAGTCGCAATCCAGCTCCCCGTGCGCTTGTATCCCATGATCACAGGCAGTCCCTCGGAATAGAGGAAGACTTGCTTCCACTCTTAGAATGAGTCCTTAGGTGGCTGAACAATTCAATATGAGAACCACTGTCGTTGTCACAGGTGAAGGAAAGGGTGGGTGGAACAGGTTTGCCGCACGCTCCATCAGCTGCATGCACTTGTTTTCTGCATGCACTCGGCGATGAGACTCGAGGCGCTCAGCGCCCTCCCGGATACACTTCCTCCACTCAGGGCAGTCTTTGGCCAGGGACTCCCAGGTGTCGGTGGAGATGCCGCACTTGATCAGGGAGGCTTTGAGGGTGCCCTTGTAACGTTTCCTCTGTCCGCCGTTGGCTCGTTTGCCATGAAGGAGTTCAGAGTAGAACGCTTGCTTTGGGAGTCTTGTGTCTGGCATGCGGACAACGTGGCCTGCCCAACGGAGCTGATCAAGTGTGGTCAAAGCTTCAATGCTGGGGATGTTGGCGCGTCTGTCCCCCCAGGGGATTTGTAGGATCTTGCGGAGGCATCGTTGATGGTATTTCTCCAGCGACTTGAGGTGTCTACTGTACATGGTCCATGCCTCTGAGCCATACAGGAGGGCGGATATTACTACAGCCCTGTAGACCATGAGTTTGGTGGTAGATTTGAGGGCCTGGTCTTCTAACATTCTTTTCCTCAGGCGGCCGAAGGCTGCTCTGGCGCACTCGAGGCAGTGTTGAACCTCCTCATCAATGTCTGCTTTTGTTGATAAGAGGCTCCCGAGGTATGGGAAATGGTCCACATTGTCCAGGGCCGCGCAGTGGATCTTGATAATTTGGGGGGGGGGGGGGGGCAGTGCTGTGCGGCGAGGACAGGCTGGTGGAGGACCTTTGTCTTACGGATGTTTAGCGTAAGGCCCATGCTTTTGTATGCCTCAGTAAATACATCGACTATATTCTGGAGTTCAGCCTCTGAACATGCGCAGACGCAAGCGTCGTCCTCGTACTGTAGCTCGACGACAGAGATTGGGGTGGTCTTGGACCTGGCCCGGAGGCGGCGAAGGTTAAACAGCTTCTCACTGGTTCTATAATTTAGCTCCACTCCAGCGGGGAGCTTGTTGACTGTGAAGTGGAGCATGGCAGCGAGGAAGATTGAGAAGAGAGTTGGAGCGATGACGCAGCCCTGTTCAACCCTGGTCCGGACGTGGATTGGGTCTGTAATGGATCCGTTGGTAAGGATCATGGCCTGCATGTCATCGTGGACCAAACGAAGGATGTTGACAAACATTTGGGGGCATCCGAAATGGACGAGGACGCCCTTGCAGTTGACAGTGTCAAAGGCCTTTGTAAGGTCGAAGGCAACCATGTTTCTGAAATTGTCTGCTAGTAGTGCCATGATTACTCTAAAACAAAGGCCTAGAATGGTGGGCTTCTTTATTTGAGGGAGCGGGATGTGGGGGGGGGGGGGTGGGTGGGGGGTGGGAGGAGAGGATTAGAATGTGTCACTGGCCTAATCTCTCCTCTGCCCACAGCATGATTGTCTTTGGATGCATCAATGTCAGTTATCAAACATTTAGACAGCAAATCTGCCTACTGCTTGCCAGATGATGCCTTGCTACAGACAAATCTGACAGTCTTTTAAGTTTTTGTGGTTGCAAAGATGAAAGCACTTTTTGATCTTTCAGACAGCATTTTTTATTTTTTTTTCATCAGTAAGTCCAGGATTCTGGTAAACTAGGTCACTGTGCTGTAAATCTCCATATCCCCAAGGATACACTAGTGTTGGGCTGTTCATTTAGAAATATGAAGCAATTCCTACTGGAATAGGCAACTCCTGTGAATCTCACTGAGCTCCACAATTTGGGTCATTTCACAATATACATCATTCGCAATTTATACAGATGTTGTATTCTCTTAAAGGGCAGGGGTGTGTAAACAGTGCAAGAACTAATTGTGTGCTAGGGATATCTAAAACAAAAAACAATGATTGAGTACTGCTTTAACAATAAATTCTATACATATTAGGGAATACTGCAGCTATTTGATTACCTTGTAATGCTTCAAAAATGAGATTAGGTCTGTTGTCTCCGATTAAAACAACTGTGTGTCAGAATTTTTTTGAAACCACTTTAATGGATAATTATGGTAAATTAATCAAATTTTAAAATTCTTGATTACAGCTTCTTGCAGAACCAATATAATGGGTAATTTCAGAAATCTTTATGCTTCACACACAAGTCTGCCATAACTGCTTAACTATAATTCAAAGGACTAGTGACTATGTGAATAGTCAACAGACTTCAACATGGTAACCAAGGCAAAGAATTTAAATTACTGTATATTCTGTTGCTGATTATATATGATTACTAAATTTGTAAACACATGTCTTTTTTGTCTCATTTTCCCCATTTATTTTTTGAATAAGCCTTTTTGGGGAATTTGTCCTTCATTTCTGAGTGTCCCCGGCCAACATTCACACCAAGACAACTAAGTATCAATCAGGAGTGGAAGCCCTGACTGTTCCTTCCCAAGTCGAGAGGCACGGAGGCCAATCTTAATGCCTCATACATATATTGCTGTATTCTGGAGTTCCATGTCTAGATCCCTCCACCTTGCCACCTCCACCCCAGCTTTCAAATTAAAATCATTTATATTATATTGGATTTCCAGATTTTTTAAATTAGTATTTTGCAATTTAATTTGTTTTTCTCTGAAAACTGAAACCCTGTGGCCAATGCTCCCTTTAAGTTATCTTTGGGTGCGTGGGCCCTTTAAGGGGCTGCGCGGTCCCATTCAGAATACCGTGTATGCGCGGCTTTTCCTATTTAAAAGCCAGTGAGCCGGCTGCACCGAAGCTGCAGAGAGCGCTATGCGGCCATGTAGCTTAAAGGGAACATTGCTCGTGACCTCACATATAACATATAAAAAGATGCACTTACAGTGTGAGTGCAGTGAGATGTGAATGTTCCATGGCCTAAACTGAAGCGATCATCGGTTGTATTACAGGGGGGAAAGCTGATGTACAGTAAGTGCATAGTTGTAAACCATCGACTTATTGAGCAGATGACCAACGTTTTTGCTCCTCCCTACACTCGGCTCATGTTGTGTCTTCCGAGATAGCTTTTCTGGCTCTGACTAGTGTTCTCCATTTTAAAATGATAAACACGGACTAGCAGTTGGAAAGCTCCAATCCTGTGAGGAGAGTGTGGCCGTTTGGCTCAGATTGTGGATGTGTGTTGATCAATGGAGAATGAGATGGAGGAAAGACCGGGGTGGATAGAGGCCACTGGGTGACGAACTATCGGAGCCTCTGGGGAAAGACTGAGTAAATTAGGCACTGGGACACAGTTAGAGCCAGGACAGTCACTGGCATACATCACTGGCGCACATCCAGAAGAACATAAGAACATAAGAAATAGAAGCAGGAGTAAGCCATTTTGCCCCTCAAGCCTGCTCCACTATTCAATAAGATCATGGCTGATCTGATCATGGACTCAGTTCTACTTTCCTGCCCACTCCCCATAACCCTTCACTCCCTTAATCGCTCAAAAATCTGTCTATCTCCGCCTTAAATATATTCAATGACCCAGCCTCCACAGCTCTCTGGGTCAGAGAATTCCAGAGATTTACAACCCTCAGAAGAAATTCCTCCTCATCTCAGTTTTAAATGGGCGTCCCCTTATTCTAAAGACTATATCCCCTAGTTTTAGTTTCCCCTATGTGGAAATATCCTCTCTGCATCCACCTCGTCGAGCCCCCTCATTATCTTATGTTTCAATAAGATCACCTCTTATTCTTCTGAATTTCAATGTGTATAGGCCAAATCTACTCAACCTATCTTCACAAGTCAACTCCCTCATCTCCGGAATCAACCTAGTGAACCTTCTCTGAACTGCCTCCAATGCAAGTATATCCTTCTTTAATTACGGAGCCCAAAACTGTACGCAATACTCCAGGTGTGGCCTCACCAATACAGTTGTAGCAGAACTTCTCTGTTTTTATACTCTATTCCCCTTGCAATAAGGCCAAAATTCCATTTGCCTTCCTGATTACTTGCTGTACCTGCACACTAACTTTGTGCTTCATGCACAAGGACCCCCAGGTCTCTCTGTACTGCAGCACTTTGCAATTTTTCTCCATTTAAATTATAATTTTCTTTTTTATTATTTCTGCCAAAGTGGATAACCTCACATTTTCCCACATTATACTCCATCTGCCAAATTTGTGCCCACTCACTTAGCCTGTCTATATCCCTTTGCAGATTGTTTGTGTCCTCCTCACAATTTGCTTTCTCACCCATCTTTGTATCATTAGCAAACTTGACTACATTACACTCGGTCCCTTCATCCAAGTCATTAATGTAGGCTGTAAATAGTTGAGGACCCAGCACTGATCCCTGTGGCACCCCACTGGTCACTATTTGCCAACCGGAAAATGACCCATTTATCCCGATTTTCTGTTTTCTGTTAGTTAGCCAATTCTCTATCCATGCTAATATATTACCCCCAACCCCGTGAGCTTTTATCTTGTGCAGTAACCTCTTATGTTGCACCTTATCGAGTGCCTTCTGTAAATCAAAATACACCTTATCCACTGGTTCCCCCTTATCCCATCATCATCATAGGCAGTCCCTCGGAATCAAGGAGGACTTGCTTCCACTCCCAAAGTGAGTTCTTTGATGGCTGAACAGTCCGATACGAGAAGGCTGGTTTGCCGCACGCTCCTTCCGCTGCCTGCGCTTGGCCTCTTCACGCTCTTTGCATTGAGACTTGAAGAGCTCAACGCCCTCCTGGATGTACTTTCTCCACCTCGGGCGGTCTTCGGCCAGGATCTCCCAGGTGTTAGTGGTGATGTCGCACTTTACCAGGGAGGCTTTGAGGGTGTCCTTATAACGTTTCCGCTGTCCTTCTTTGACTCGTTTACCATGAAGGAGCTCCGCATAAAGCATTTGCTTAGGGAGTCTCGTATCTGGCATGCGAATTATGTGGCCTGCCCAGCGAAGCTGATCAGAGTGTGGTTAGTGCTTCAATGCTGGGGATGTTAGCCTGGTTGAGGACACTGATGTTGGTGCGCCTGTCCTCCCAGGGGATTTGTTGGATCTTGCGGAGACATCGTTGGTGATATACCTCCAGCGACTTGAAGTGCCTTCTAC
This sequence comes from Pristiophorus japonicus, assembly GCF_044704955.1. Taxonomy (NCBI): domain Eukaryota; kingdom Metazoa; phylum Chordata; class Chondrichthyes; family Pristiophoridae; genus Pristiophorus; species Pristiophorus japonicus. Next base: position 235,336,024 of record NC_091984.1, on the reverse strand, counting down.
ACTTCGTCCACACCTCAGATCCATACAGGAGGGTGAGTATTACTACAGCCCTATAGACCATAGAAACATAGAAAATAGGCGCAGGAGTAGGCCATCCGGCCCTTCGAGCCTGCACCACCATTCAATAAGATCATGGCTGATCATTCCTTCAGTACCCCGTTCCTGCTTTCTCTCCATATCCCTTGATCCTTTTAGCTGCAAGGGCCATATCTAACTCCCTCTTGAATATATCCAATGAACTGGCATCAACAAAACTCTGTGGTAGGGAATTCCATAGGTTAACAACTCTCTGAGTGAAGTTGTTCCTCCTCATCTCAGTCCTAAATGGCTTACCCCTTATCCTAAGACTATGTCCCCTGGTTCTGGACTTCCCCAACATCGGGAACATTCTTCCTGCATCTAACCTGTCCAGTCCGTCAGAATTTTATATGTTTCTATGAGATCCCCTCTCATCCTTTTAATCTCCAGTGAATACAGGCCCAGTCGATCCAGTCTCTCCTCATATGTCAGTCTTGCCATCCCAGGAATCAGTCTGGTGAACCTCTGCTGCACTCCCTCAATGGCAAGAACATCCTTCCTCAGATTAGGAACTGAATCTGAACACAATATTCCAGGTGGGGCCTCACCAAGGCCATGTACAACTGCAGTAAGACTTCCCTGCTCCTATACTCAAATCCCCTTGCTATGAAGGCCAACATACCATTTGCCTTCTTCACCGCCTGCTGTACCTGCATGCCAACCTTCAATGACTGATGAATCATGACACCCAGGTCTCGCTGCACCTCCCCTTTTCCTAATCTGCCGCCATTCAGATAATATTCTGCCTTCGTGTTTTTGCCCCCAAAGTGGATAACCTCACATTTATCCACATTATACTGCATCTACCATGTTTTTGCCCACTCACCTAATCTGTCCAAATCACCCTGCAGCCTCTTAGCGTCCTCCTCACAGCTCACATCGCCACCCAGTTTAGTGTCATCTGCAAACTTGGAGATATTACACTCAATTCCATCATCCAAATCATTAATATATATTGCAAAGAGCTGGGGTTCCAGCAATGAGCCCTGCGGCACCCCACTAGTCACTGCCTGCCATTCTGAAAAGGACCCGTTTATCCTGACTCTCTGCTTCCTGTCTGCCAACTAGTTCTCTATCCACGTCAGTATATTACCCCAAATACCATGTGCTTTGATTTTGCACACCAATCTCTTGTGTGGGACCTTGAGGCTTGGTGTTAGATTTGAGGGCCTGGTCTTCAAACACTCTTTTCCTCAGACGACCAAAGACTACACTGGCGCACTGGAGGCGATGCTGAATCTCCGCATCAATGTCTGCCTTTGTTGATAAGAGGCTCCCGAGATATGGGAAATGGTCCAGGGCCGTAATGATTGGAGGGCAGTGCTGTGCGGCGGTGACAGGCTGGCTGACATATTGGGGGAACATGGAACCGGCCAAAGGGACTCCGGGGACGTCGAACCAGCCGAAGGAACTCTGGGGCCAGCACCCCTTATCCCCCCTGCTTGTTACATCCTCAAAGAACTCCAGCAAATTTGCCAAACATGATTTCCCTTTCATAAAACCATGCTGACTCTGTTTGATTGAATTATGCTTTTCCAAATGTCCTGCTACTGCTTCCTTAATAATGGACTCCAGCATTTTCCCAACGACAGATGTTAGGCTAACTGGTCTATAGTTTCCTGCTTATTGTCTGTCTCCTTTTTTAAATAGGGGCGTTACATTTGTAGTTTTCAATCCACTGGGACCGTTCCAGAATCCAGGGAATTTTGGCAGATTACAACCAATGCATCTACTATCTCTGCAGCCACTTCTCTTAAAACCCTAGAATGTAAACCATCAGGTCCCGGGGATTTGTTCGCCTTTAGTCCCATTATTTTGCCTAGTACTGTTTCATTAGTGATAGTGATTGTATTAAGTGCCTCCTTCCCTATAGCCTCTTGATTATCCACTATTGGGATGTTTTTAGTGTCTTCTACCAAGAAGACTGATACAAAATATTTGTTCAACATCTCTGCCATTTCCCTCTTCTCCATTATTAATTTCCAAGTCTCATCCTCCAGGGGACCAACATTTAATTCAGCCACTCTTTTGCTTTTAATGTATCTGTAGAAACTCGTATTATCTATTTTTATATTTCGTGCCCGTTTACTTTCATAATCTATCTTCCCCCTCAATCATTTTTTTTAGTCATTCTCTGCTGGCTTAAAACATTTTTCCAATCCTCTGGCCTCCCACTATTCTTGGCCACAATTTATGCCTTTGTTTTCCCTTACTTCCTTAGTTAGCCACGGATAGTTATCCATGAACTGGGTTAAACTGCTGTCTTCGCCTCTCAGTCATGGGATTGGAATAAGCTGGCTGCCAGTCTGTCATGTATTCAACTATCATTGTAACCCATGTATAAGCTGACCCAAGTTGTACACCTTGAGAACACTGACCACGAGGAGGTGAACTTGTGGGAGACACTCCTAAAAGGGGAAGCTCCACCCACCTTCATCACTTGAGGTCTTGTGTAATAAAGGTAACTGGTCACAGAGTGACCTTTTCTCAAGTATGGGCCTCGTGTGCATTGATACTGTATAGTAAGGACATATCACAGTCAATGTTGGTCACTTTAAAATGGAGTAACAATGGTTGCCAGTGCTACCCGCAATCCTGAGCACTAGAAACTGCTCCATCTGCACGTGTCAGTAGGAGGCAGGAAAAAGCTACTTTAGACGAGCATAAATGAGGAAGGGAAAAAGCTGTCTGTCTGCTCAAAACGCGAATAGATGGCAATTAACCAAACAATCGGGAGACCTCAGCTTGATTCCGTTAAGGAGTGGCCATGTTAACAGTAAGGTTTTTCCCATAATGCATCATTGACAGCACCAAGTAACCTTATCACTGGATTGGCAAACCTGCGAATGCTGTTCTTTTCTAACTACCATCTTACTACGTTGTTTAATTTACATTCACTTAATAATTCCATTCTCAAGGCTTGCTTTTTCAAAGACAAAAATCTAAAACTGTTTTATACAGTGTATCAGGACTTCCGAGTCAGTTTGCCGCATAGCGACTCACCTGCAATTTTTGTTAAAAAACTTTTTTCTCTCCCCTTCCAATTTTCTTCCCTCACCCCTCTCCTGAAGGTATTGAAATCCTATAAACTATGGGCATACATTTATAAGTACTCTGTATATAAATCCAGCTACTTATCTTAAATGTACGTACATGCTTTATAAATGATTTTCATCACTGTACTCCATTTAAGTTGCCAAATACTCAATAAAGGATTAATATTTTCTTTAATTACTTAACTGGAAGCATTACGGTAAAACATAACATTAATTTATGCCTTTAAATGCTGCTCATTTTCCCACTGTGTCACTTTAAGTGAATAAACCAATTCTCCAGTGTGTTATTCCCATACTAAACGTTAAGACCACATAAACCTTAGATTAATGAAGATGTAATAATGATTCAAAATGATAGTTAATTGCTTGAACTCTGAAGTTTTAAACTGCTCTGAAGCAGACACTGTTCAGGTACTATTAAACCTGATCCTGCTTGCCTCACTTGGCCGAAGTTTGATGCTTCTCGGCCAGGTTGCAGGACACAGACCTGCATAGCCGCAAAGTATTCCATCTCACTGCAGAAAGCTTGAAATTGCTGTTGGTACCATGCTTTAATCAAAGCTCCCATCACCTGATCTTGGATATCACATGGACAGATTCTCACAGTGAACTGTTTCTACCTTCCCAAAAGAGGCTATGTGGTAGCATAAAAAAATATGATCTTTACAAAATAGGAAGTCATTTGAGTAGTTCTAAGAGGCAACAAAGAATTGTAGATTTTGACAATGTATTCGAGAAGAAAGTGTGTATTTGAGAAGGAGCTTTAACCACACCCGAGATCATTTTGATATGAAATAAGATACTGAGAACAAACAAAGCCATGGTGATAATTGCAATGGGCACAAACCTTTGAGTTTGCCATTAAGATGTGGGGTCAAATGCTAATAAGACCATAAGAATTAGGAGCAGGGGTAGGCCATTCGGCCCCTTGAGCCTGCTTCGCCATTCAATGAGATCAAGATCAGCCATGACCTTAGTGAATGACGGAGCAGGCTCAAGGGGCCGAATGACCTACTCCTGCTCCTAATTCTTATGTTATGAGCATTTGAGCCCACATCTTGATCACTGATGGATACAAATCAGTTTTTTCTCCGTCTACCTATTCTCTCCTGAAAGTGGTGACTTATGCTAGGTTACAGTTGCATAAGCCCACTTGGATCTCATACAAGTTTTGTGTGAGAGACTGAGTAGCCAGTACTGGTTGTCTATTGTCCATAGGGTTCAACGTGGTCAAAGTCAATCCAGTCCTCGCCTAATGTACACGCGAGTACTTCCACTGGATAACGATCAGGACAGGAGCCCAAGCTGATTTTTCCCTTTCCAAATTCAGACACAGACTGATTTGAAACCAGGCTTGTATTGGTCTGTAAGCACCAAACAAATGCATTTAAGCACCGAGTCATTGGGGACTACCAAACACTGTCAAAATAAAAATGTACTGCATCAAAATAAAAGTGTACTAGGGTGATACAGTACCACAACATATTGTCCCTTGGTTGTTCCTAATGCCAACATTAATGGGGTGCGTGACCCATCATAACCTGCATGAGGAGAAAACCATGTGCGCTTTTTTTGTTAAAAAAAGGACCTGGAGTACTGCGTACAGTTTTGGTCTCCTTATTTAAGGAGGGATATACTTGCATTGAAGGCAGTTCAGAGAAGGTTCACGAGGTTGATTCCTGAGATGAAGGGGGTGGCTTAGGAAGAAAGGTTGAGCCTATACTCATTGGAGTTTAGAAGAATGAGAGGTGATCTTATTGAAACGCATAAGATTCTGAGGAGGCTTGACAGGTAGATGCGAAGAGGATGTTTCCCCTCGTAGGAGAATCTAGGGCATAGTTTCAGGATAAGGGGGGTCGCCCATTTATAACAGATATGAGGAGGAATTTCTTCTTTCAGAGGGTCGTGAATCTTTGAAATTCTCTACCCCAGAGAGCTGTGGAGGCTGGGTCATTGAATATATTTAAGGTGGAGATAGACAAAATTTTGAGCGATAAGGGAGTCGAGGGTTATGGGGAGCAGGCAGGGAAGTAAGTGGAGCTGAGCCCAAGATCAGATCAGCCATGATCTTATTGAATGGTGGAGCAGGCTCGAGCGGCCAAATGGCCTACTCCTGCTCCTATTTCTTATGTTCTTATGAGACTTTGTGAATCTTAATCTTCAGCTCCCCTCTTGTCTCAGTGGTAAAAGTGCCATATGGTGCCGCACTGATTGAAACATACCAGGATGATCCCAGCCTCCCAGGTTCAATGTCCATGCTAACGTGGCTACTCTCAACGGGGGACAACTGGGCAAATGCCACAATTAACAGCAGCATCCCTCAATGGAGTGCATGGAGAAGGAAAACCACTGCTCCCTTTCTGATCACCATTCAGTTTGGAAACCAAGTGAGGACATGAATAGGCTTCGTCTGTAATACCCCCACAATTAAATCGACACGTGAAAAATGACCATTTAGATGAGGTGCTAGTCAGCAGTGGGAATCACACCTTCAAAAGATGAGAGGCAAGACCGATTGGAAAGCCTCTGGCTTTTAAACTACATTTAAACTTAGTGGCAGTCACTCATATCAGCAGTTCAAAATCTTTATACAGACATTTGGAGTATAAAGTTAAAACTCGAAGATCAATATTCTAACTCAGTACACCAGGAATTTACAGCGCCGGGAGAGCCAGTCGTAGCACTGATATTGATCCGCAGTGATCCAATGGACAGGAACTCTGACAACATGTAATAAACACAGTGAACTGCTACAATTAATCCCCTGAGTATTTAGCTTCCATTGAATACTTTCAAATACTCTTTCTGCAAGGCAATACCAATGAGCATGATTTCCTAAAACTGGTTTATATGAACATTTTTACAAAATATAAAGCACATAAAATTATCAGTTAAAATCATGCAACACTAAAATTAGGAAAATCACAAACAATCCTGTTAAAAAGCAAATAATCAGTAAACATTGAGTACTGGTGACATATTAGGTTAGAGGAGCTGTTAAACTGGACAATACAAGCAACCTGAATTAGGATAACAGATGGCTCTTTGTGAGGATATTTCTCAAGTTAATTTCTTCTCTTTCCTCCCAGTCTCCCCAAAGCAAATGTCAACTGCAGTCAAGAATCAATGTGGGGCACTTGCAGGCACAAACCCATGCCCTACTACTCAGCGGTGCTTCAATACTCTTGCCTTCAGTCAAACCACAGCAGTAACTCTTCAGTGCTTCAGCATCAACGAAACATGCTAATCCAGCTCCACTGCTGAATACTCCCCTCAAGCCAGTACCCTCCATGATACCATCACTCACTTGTTTTTCTGAAGCTTATTCTTGTCATTCTGTTTATAACAGTGGTGTTGCTAACAAGAGCAAGTCTGCCCTCGACACATTCTCAGCTTAAAAAGGTTATTATTCTTTATCAGGATTTTCTATCTCATAACTACCCTGAACGCACAGATTATTTTTTTCAATCCCATTTATGAGGACAATAAATAATATATCCCATTGTTTCCCAAGGTGCATTTTTATTTCTATCAGAAATTATTAGCCCGATTTTCGGCAGGTTTGTGACTGGGTTTTCGCCGCGATTTGACCCGCGCTTCCAAGTACCGTCGGGGAGAGGTGCGCTGACATGCAACGAGCGGACTGCGTTTGCATTGGACTTTAGGCACTCTCCCGACCCTTATGCTGTGCCCAGAATAGCGACAGGTCAAACCTGTCAGTGCAGCTCTGCCAGCAGCGGTAAGTATGAAAACCTGCAAAAAAGGTAAGTTAAAGGAGTTGTTTTTTGCAGCAATTACTTAGTTCAGGGTCTTGTAAATGTTTTTGGAATCCCCCACCTCTTCCGCACCCCCCCCCCGCCCCCCCCCACCACCACCAAAAGGCCTCTCTCGCAGCACTCCCAGCACCGGACTAAAGTTGGCGAAAATAGTGGTTTTGTGCTGCAAATGAATGTGCAAAGCCTCCCTTACCGACATAAACGCTGAAAGTTCGGGCTAAAAACGGTAGTGCAGTGAAAACGGTAAGTTTCACGCATTGCTACCGTTTTCACCGAAAAACCCCGAACGTCAAAAATCCAGCCCAATATTAGCTTTTTACCCCTAAAAACACAACAAAAGTTCATTGGGCTTGTGTTGGCAAGTGCTCAAACTATTAAAATTGGTGTGCCACAGATCCCCCATCTATTGTAATGCCAAAATTGTTTATTTCAGAATTGTGTTATGTGATACTGGCAATGAACAAAATATCTGTTAATCTGTTACTCTATACATGAAATCCCTTTGTCCACAAGTCACAAATTCCTCCTCCTGATTGCTCCAATATCTGGCCAAATTTAAAATCAACAGCCATAACCACACATCCTTTTTGTTGAGGATGTTTCCAGTAGAGTGGACAAGGGAGAACCCGTTGATGTGGTGTATTTGGACTTTCAGAAGGCTTTCGACAAGGTCCCACACAAGAGATTAATGTGCAAAGTTAAAGCACATGGGATTGGGGGTAGTGTGCTGACGTGGATTGAGAACTGGTTGGCAGACAGGAAGCAAAGAGTAGGAGTAAATGGGTACTTTTCAGAATGGCAGTCAGTGACTAGTGGGGTACCGCAAGGTTCTGAGCTGGGGCCCCAGCTGTTTACACTGTACATTAATGATTTAGACGAGGGGATTAAGTGTAGTATCTCCAAATTTGCGGATGACACTAAGTTGGGTGGCAGTGTGAGCTGCGAGGAGGATGCTATGAGGCTGCAGAGTGACTTGGATAGGTTAGGTGAGTGGGCAAATGCATGGCAGATGAAGTATAATGTGGATAAATGTGAGGATATCCACTTTGGTGGTAAAAACAGAGAGACAGACTATTATCTGAATGGTGACAGATTAGGAAAAGGGGAGGTGCAGCGAGACCTGGGTGTCATGGTACATCAGTCATTGAAGGTTGGCATGCAGGTACAGCAGACGGTTAAGAAACCAAATGGCATGTTGGCCTTCATAGCGAGGAGATTTGAGTACAGGGGCAGGGAGGTGTTGCTACAGTTGTACAGGGCCTTGGTGAGGCCACACCTGGAGTATTGTGTACAGTTTTGGTCTCCTAACTTGCGGAAGGACATTCTTGCTATTGAGGGAGTGCAGCGAAGGTTCATCAGACTGATTCCCGGGATGGCGGGACTGACATAGCAAGAAAGAATGGATCAACTGGGCTTGTATTCACTGGAGTTCAGAAGAATGAGAGGGGATCTCATAGAAACGTTTAAAATTCTGACGGGTTTAGACAGGTTAGATGCAGGAAGAATGTTCTCAATGTTGGAGAAGTCCAGAACCAGGGGTCACAGTCTAAGGATAAGGGGTAAGCCATTTAGGACCGAGATGAGGAGAAACTTCTTCACCCAGAGAGAGGTGAACCTGTGGAATTCTCTACCACAGAAAGTTGTTGAGATCAATTCACTAAATATATTCAAAAAGGAGTTAGATGAAGTCCTTACTACTAGAGGGATCAAGGGGTATGGTGAGAAAGCAGGAATGGGGTACTGAAGTTGCATGTTCAGCCATGAACTCATCGAATGGCGGTGCAGGCTCGAAGGGCCAAATGGCCTACTCCTGCACCTATTTTCTATGTTTCTATCCTTCCCCAGTCCTCGCAGAAACCTTGTATTCCAATGTCTAGCCCTCCCAAGGCAAGAAGTTAAGAGCATGTGCGCAGACCAAAGACATGTGCATGCTGGCCAATGTTCCCATAACATAGAAAATAGGTGCAGGAGTAGGCCACTTGCCCCTTCGAGCCTGCACCACCATTCAATGTGATCATGGCTGATCATGCAACTTCAGTATCCCATTCTTGCTTTCTCTCTATACCCCTTGATCTCTTTAGCCGTAAGGGCCACATCTAACTCCTTCTTGAATATATCTAACAAACTGGACTCAACAACTTTCTGTGGTAGAGAATTCCACAGGTTCACAATTCTCTGAGTGAAGAAGTTTCTCCTCATCTCGGTCCTATATGGCTTACCCCTTAACCTTAGGCTGTGACCCCTGGTTCTGGACTTCCCCAACATTGGGAACATTCCCCCTGCATCTAACCTGTCCAACCCCGTCAGAATTTTAATTGTTTCTATGAGATCCCCTCTCATTCTTCTAAATTCCAGTGAATATAAGCCTAGTCAATCCAGTCTTTCTTCATATGTCAGTCCTGCCATCCCGAGAATCAGTCTGGTGAACCTTCGCTGCACTCCCTCAATAACAAGCATGTCCTTCCTCAGATTAGGAGACCAAAACTGTACATAATATTCAAGGTGTGGCCTCACTAAGGCCCTGTACAACTGCAGTAAGACCTCCCTGTTCCTATACTCAAATCCTCTCGCTATGAAGGCCAACATGCCATTTGCCTTCTTTACCGTCTGCTGTACCTGCATGCCAACTTTCAATGACTGATGTATCATGACAACCAGGTCTCATTGCACCTCCCCTTTTCTGAATCCGTCACCTTTCAGATAATATTCTGCCTTCCTGTTTTTGCCACCAAAGTGGATAACCTCACATTTATCTACATTATACTGCATCTGCCATGCATTTGCCCACTCACCTAACCTGTCCAAGTCACCCTGCAGCCTCTTAGTATCCTCCTCACAGCTCACACTGCCACCCAGCTTAGTATCATCTGCAAACTTGAAGATATTACATTCAATTCCTTCGTCTAAATTATTAATGTATATTGTAAATAGCTGGGGTCCCAGCACTGAACCTTGCGGTACCCCACTAACACTACCTGCCATTCTGATAAGGACCCGTTTATTCCCACTCTTTGCTTCCTGTCTGCCAACAAGTTCTCTATCCACGTCAATACATTATCCCCAATACCATGAACTTTAATTTTGCACACTAATCTCTTGTGTGGGACCTTTTGAAAGTCCAAATACACCACATCCACTGGTTCTCCCTTGTTCACTCTACTCGTTACATCCTCAAAAAATTATTGAAGATTTGTCAAGCATGATTTCCCTTTCATAAATCAATCCTGACTTGGACTGATCCTGTCACTTCTTTCCAAATGCGCTGATATTACATCTTTAATAATTGATTCCAACATTTTCCCCACTACCGATGTCAAGCTAACTGGTCTATAATTCCGTTTTCTCTCTCCCTCCTTTTTTAAAAAGTGGGGTTACATTAGCTACCCTCCAATCCACAGGAAATGATCCAGAGTCTATAGAATGTTGGAAAATGACCACCATTTCTAGGGCCACTTCCTTAAGTATTCTGGGATGCAGACTATCGGGCCCTGGGGATTTATCGGCCTTCAATCCCATCAATTTACCTAACACAATTTCCTGACTAATAAGGATTTCCTTCAGTTCCTCCTTCTCGCTAGACCTTCGTTCCCCTAGTATTTCCAGGTTATCTGTGTCTTCCTTAGTGATCTGTGTGGCTGTGCAGCACTCCATGGGTTCCACGCAGCTGGTGAGCTGGTACCGAAATTGAACATTAATGCTGGCCATTCTGTCCTCTGCTGCTGAACTGATTGCTCCACGTCCCCTTGCTTGTCTCCTTCTGCGGACATTACTCAGTGTCTAATACCCTGCTCACACACCCTTATCCCAGATCTGGCCAGCCCCAGGACCCTTTGCTTTGAGACCTAGTGGTTCATCTGTTTTACACTCTCAACATCACTCCAGCCCAACATGACCTCTCCTCACATTTTCCCAGTCCAGCAACTTCGGAGTTCTGTTTCAAGCTCAACTTGCCAATTTCACTGACTTTTTTCTCAGATTCACATTGGTAGGCATTGCTAACTTTGTTAAGTGATGCAGTGACTTTAACAAGACTGGCCTAATTTTCACCAAGTATAAAATGTGCCACTGAAACAAATATCACATGACTCCATGAATAGCAGAACTGAATTACAAACTTTAAAACATTTATAACCTTCAATACAAGCCAAGAATAAGGTCCATAAAGAGACACAAAGTTTGAAGTGGCATATTTATTCCAAAACAAAATAAATTATAATGTGACGAATGCCAAACCACATAGTAGCATTCTGTCATATTTCCCCAAGATGGAAAGAAACAGTAAATTGACAGTGGCAGCGAAATCTTCAAATGTAGAATTCTCCGCAGATAGGGCTCCCAAAGATTAAAAGTATTAGAGATGACAATGAAAGTGAGACATACACAGTGAGAAAAAGATACAGAAGAGTGGAAGATGGAACAAAAGGGTAGGAAGAAGGAAACAAAGATTGGGATAACACAAAAAGTGATCCATAAGCTACCCCATGTGAGAACTGATATCTGTTATATAAACAGGCTTGCAGATTTAATAAAGTACTCATTATCTGTGAAAAAAATGTTGGTCATTCTTTAACTGTTCTTTAACCGTATTCTTTAACAAATACTGTTTAAATGTTGTCAAGTCACCCACCAATTAAATCCCTCCAGTTATCCAAATTCCACTGATGTGCAAAACAATGTTAGATGTTACACACAAATGGATTGCCAGCCAGTGTTTCTGCTCTATATTTTGAGAAGCAACACTCGAAGATGAACATCGCATAGATTCCTGAACAGCTGACCTCAAATACCACACTTTGAAAGCCAATCAATGTTGTTCATATTGAATTTTCACCAGAACAACCCAGAGGCAGATCTAATCTGCTAGATGTCAGTCGCGCATGGAATGATGTTATGCTGACATGCTCACCTGCCAACAGGACCATTATTAATCCCACCCTTACGAGAGGAAACTAAATACCACTGGGGGTGACATAGTTGCTTAGCTGATAGGGAGTTGGTTTTCCAGAGTTGAAGGTTCAAAATCTCAGGCCTGCCTGTCACTCAAATCTACATGCCACATACAAGTTAAGTTCTCATAAAATGCTGGAAATCTCAGCGGGTCAGGCAGCATCTGTGGAGAGAAAGAGAGTTAACGTTTCGGGTCAATGACCCTTCGTCAGACTGGAAAGAATGGATTCTTAACAAGCACTGAAAGGGGGAGGCTAAGAAAGAACAAAAGGGAAGGTCTGTGATGGGGTGGAAGACATGAGAGATTAGAGAGACAAAAGGGATGATGGTCCAAACTCAAATGGTAATGCCAGGAGTTCTCAGTTGGACCTCTAGATAAAATCACTCAGGAAAAATACTTGGCCTCAACTTTGCTCAGAAATCTGTAATAAATGTAGAGGTCCATGTCACAAAGCAACTATGAATAATTAAGGAAATGTGTGGGGAAACTAGCAGCTGACTAGCATTCTAGGAATTCAAATTCATAGATTGTGGTATCGGAGAAGCTCAAATATTATTTACCAAAAATGCAGCAAGGTACCAGTTAGGGAATAATAACTAGTTGATCCAGCACTGATAGTGCCCTGCAAAAGCATACCATCGATGTTTGACTGTCAAGCACACAGGCCATCAAGAACAACTGGCATAATTTTAGAAGCAACAGGTGTCTTAGGAGTCTACCGAATGTTCCAAAATGACCTAAATAGCCATCAATTTGGATTTTGATAGGTGCCATATTTGACATTTCTAAAGAAGTTACGTATGGATTTTAATGGCAAATTAACCCCCTGGATTAAAACTGGTCTTGTATTGAAAGTAGCTGGTGATGATAAACTGCTAAGAGAAATGACTAGTGACATTCTGCAGGAATCTACTCCAGATATATCACTGTTCACGAACGATAAGGATCAATTAACTCCCCTTAATATTATGTTATGTGATCGCGACTGAAGAGATAAATCACACTAGAAAAATACAGATGTATTAAATATTTGGGCAAATTAATTAACTAAGTGGCACTTAATGTGGTGTGATATTTAGTAATACATACTGACACATAGAAAACTTGCACGATTGGTATTGGTCAATAAAGGGAGGAGCAAGATTTAAATATGATTATTGCTCATTCACTCAAAGTAATGCCAGGGCATTGCCAGCAAGTTGAATTGTGTCTTAGAATGTACCTAGCAATTAAAATTGAAAGCCACAATAGGATTATCTTAACCTTATGCAACTCCAAGATAAGAATGACAGAACCAGAACTCTCTATCTTTATTTATTTCACATGATTTTAAAATAGATTCACGAAGGAATAGTTTGGTTCAAAGTGGATGAAGCTCTTTCTTTGCTCAGTTTCGAAAGGAAAGTTTGGAGACAGTCAACTGGTAATGGGACAGTGCTTTATGTTCTGAAATCAAAGTTATTTTGGTCTAAAATGGTTTGGTTGAAATGGTACAAATGCTGGCTGTAAGTAACCTGAGTTTGGGTAGACTCAATCCATTTTGTTATAGGCATGAACCTCCAGCACAATACTGTCCTTAATTTGGTACTAATTGACAATGTTACTCAGATAGGTCTCAGGATGGTTCTTGTGGAAAATGAAAACATAAGTCAGAGTGATACAGTAGGGGATGCCCTTCCGAGATTGGGGTTGCTGCACAGGGAGTGATAAGATTTTTGCTCTGTATCTGGCTAGGAGAGCTAATGGTAACGCCAGGCTCAGTAAGATTTGGAACATTGAAGTATATATAGCACAACAAGGAGATGGATATGGCAGCCTAGTGGTTATGGTACTGGAGTAGCAATCTAGAAGTGGCGAGATAAAATCTTACCACGGCAAGTTGAGAAATCAAATTCAGTAAATCTGGAAATTTGTGGGCTGCCACCAAACAAAATAACCACAGGAGCTTCCGGATTATCGTAAAAAACTAACTGGTTCACTTCTGTCCTTCAGGGGACGAAAGCTGCCACACCTACCTGGTCGGGCCTACATGTGACGCTAGTCGCAAACTACGCGGTTTACTCTTAATGGCCTCGGCAATTAGGATTAGGCAATAAACAAGGCCTTGCCAGAGTGGCCACACCTCAAGAATATATTTTTTAAAAACTATATATACAGCCAGTCTCTATGGATGGAAAACATGGACACTGAAAAAGAGGGACAGAGAAAAGTTGCACATCTTTAAGATGTGGGGATACAGAAAGATCATTAGTTATATCATTCTAAAAATGAGTGGATAACTGAAAGACTTAGAAACATGAAAATGATGCCCACCAAGATAAAGAAAAGAAATTCCAATACTTTGGACATTATAGCCAGAAAAGGACACAACAACAACAACTTTTATTTATATAGCGCCTTAAACATAGCAAAATGTCCCAAGATGTTTCATAGCAGTGTTATAAGACAAAACAGATAAATGTGACACCGAGCCACAGAGGAAGAAATTACAACAGATGATCAAAAGCTTGGTTAAAGAGGTTGATTTTAAGGAGCGATTTTAAAGAAGGATAAAGAGGTAGAGTGGCAGAGAGGTTTAGGGAGGGAGTTCCAGAGCTTAGGGCCCAGGCAGCTGAAGTCACGGCCACTACCTGAGAAAGACAATCATGCTAGGAGAAACAAAAGATCAAAGACTATGAGGAAGACCAAGAAAAAGATAGCAGGATACAAAATATGAGATTAGCAATAGCAGCGACATGCCAGGCAATGTTAAAATAGAATCATGCACATGGCCACCTTACCTCAAGACAACACTCAAAGGAAGAAGAAGGAGGTGCAAGCAATGACAAGCTGCTGAAATTGAATAGTAATCCTTCAACCCCAGCATGTGTGACAAAAATGATTTTTAATATTACATTTTTAAAAACAGGACTTTGATTGGATACTGGTTTCTCCAATGACCTATTTCTATTGGAGAACGACTTTCTGAAGCCGCTCTCCAATGACTCTTCCCAAGTTCTGCTGCGGTAGAAACACATCTGTTTATGCTACAGAAATATTTCTACTTTAAACCAATTGTTTCAAAATCACTTTTTGTAAATGCCAGTCCTGTTCCTAATGACAGGATAGGCCTGTGTAGGCCAGTGGTAACAAAGCCACTTAGTCATCCAGACAAAGGTAGCAGGCACGCTTCAGCTCCTCAACTGGCTGACTGACATGTTTTCAGCTGCTCCGGATAGTGACATTTATTTTGAAGGCACAGGTGGTATTGTCAAAACGTGTGGTCGTAAACCACCTAACATTGGTCGCGTGTGTGGCCTCCGAGCGCAGCTGTGTCGCTCCATTCACATGAGGAGTCTGTTGCCATTGGGCCTCTCCCATTATAAGTGAGACTAGTATGATGAGGCTCTGAAAACACCTCTCAGAGAACTGCTTCTGATGTGCAATATGCTGGGATTTCTTTTCTCCGTGCTGGAAAAGCTCAACACCACCATGTTTCGTTTTTAAAAAAACTATTACATTTTCCTCTATAAAAATCCAATTTAACTTCAAACCTAAGAAGCATTTGCCAGGAATGCATTTAACAACGGCAGACTGGTTTGTTTTTGCCTCATCAGCCAGGTCATTACACATTTTCAAGTTTCTAAACTAGACAATAGCCTTTTTGAAAATATGAATATTCAGGAAAGGTGCACAAGCTGGTAAAATAAATGTGAGTAATTTCAACTTTCATCTTTTGGAAGCACCGGGTACTTATTTATTGTGCTTAGAAATGTTATGTGGAGATATTTATAACAATATCGTTTTTTAGGACCTCCTAAAGCGATACCAACTCAAGACCAACGATATTAAGGCAGTACCATCAAATATAATTTTTTTGTAGTTTTTATTACAGAACAAAGCGGAGTCTCACAGCAGTAAAGAACTCCAATCATTGAGGCTTGCAGCTGTGTAAGACCATTAAAGTACTCAGCCCTCTTCAAGCAGAATCCTGCTATGCTAATTAAAATCCATCTGCACACAGCTTTTCGCTTAGTGCTTTCCTAGACAGGAGTCACGTTGCACCTGAAATTCTCGTACTATCTGAATACGCACAGTTGCTCTGTCTAATGGCACGACCTCATCATTTAGAGAGCACAGTGCCTCCAAAACAGTGGCAATTAGAACAATTGCATTTTAATTGGAAAGCACCAATTCTTGGGAAGAAAAAGATGAAATGGTTCTCCTTCACGCAAGCAAGCTGTACATGTGACATAAGAAAATTACCAAAGGCTTCAGGATGCACTTACAAATGCCATTTTTGTGTAACATTATAAAATTCAATCGGTACAGCTGTGCCATAGATTTGGTGAATATTTATCAAAAAAGCACCCTGTCCAAAAAACTCTCTCAGTAACGCTGCTCAACTTTAAAAAAAAATCTGATGCTTCCATTAAAGGCATATTTTTTTTTAAATTTTCTTCAAGTGATAGTCACACTCAATGAAAGGGTCCCCAATTTTCTAGATTAATAGTTGGTTCACTAGTTGCTGGAGGTGACTGATGACAACACGTTTCTGTCAATAATCAAATTTAATACCATGGCTTGTATAAGTGTTAAAATTACTGTTGACTTAATTGGATTTCCAGTTATAATTTTGTAAAAAAAACCCTTGGTTCCCAACAGATTTAAGCTACCTTTCTCAGTCCACCCACAGTATTGCAATGGACCGTTTATACTGACACATGGCCACTTTATCCATACGCAACGTGAAATACTTCCTACAATGAAAATGATAGCAATTTTCAAACATTATGCTGCCTTCCACAAGGTGTGTGCCATTAAGAAAGCCAGGGATGCTGCTGTATATAAGAACCAACTACTTAGTCAAAAAGGCAATTGCTCTTACCTTATCATCGATGTCACTTTCACTGTCACACTGTTAGAAAAAGAAGAAAAAGATAAATTAGTCTAAAAGCACATTTCAAAACTATAGAATGAATTGCTGAAAATTTGGTCAATTCCTAATGCAGCAAAAGAATTCAGAAATTGATTTAGGAGATGGAATCGTTTTCTTCACAAAAATGTCAGATTGGGTTCTGAAAGAGGGCCAGAGTGACAAAGTAGGCTAAATTACAATTTCTAGCTCCTAATTTCTTTATACTGGGGTACAGTTCTATGCACAGCCCTCTCACTGTTCTTCATGTGTGAAGTCAAGACAGCATCTGTTAGCAAGCTATTCAACTGTGACGCTATCATAGCCTGATGAGCCTAATCCCGATGTCTACAGTTGCATCTTCCAGTAGGTTTCATAAGAACATAAGAATTAGGAACAGGAGTAGGCCATCTAGCCCCTCGAGCCTGCTCCGCCATTCAACAAGATCATGGATGATCTGGCCGTGGACTCAGCTCCACTTACCCGCCTGCTCCCCAGAATCCTTAATTCCCTTACTGGTTAAAAATCTATCTATCTGTGACTTGAATACATTCAATGAGCTAGCCTCAACTGCTTCCTTGGGCAGAGAATTCCACAGATTCACAACCCTCTGGGAGAAGAAATTCCTTCTCAACTCGTTTTTAAATTGGCTCCCGCGTATTTTGAGGCTGTGCCCCCTAGTTCTAGTCGCCCCGACCAGTTGAAACAACCTCTCTGCCTCTATCTTGTCTATCCCTTTCATTATTTTAAATGTTTCTATAAGATCACCCCTCATCCTTCTGAACTCCAACAAGTAAAGACCCAGTCTACTCAATCTATCATCATAAGGTAACCCTCTCATCTCCGGAATCAGCCTAGTGAATCGTCTCTGTACCCCCTCCAAAGCTATTTTTAGTTTTGACCCCTCCTTTCACTGGATAACAGTCAGGAGGGGAAACCCTGACTGATTATCCCTCTGCCTAGATGGAGACACTTGGCTAATTGTGTTCCCTGCGCCATCGTCCCAATTGAGGCCTGTTATTGCAGTACACAATAGGGAATACCTAATAAAGCAAACTATTTTGAAAAATAAAACAGAACTTTTAACATACACGATGGGAACATGAGAATAACCAACTATCTCTTCAGACACCAGCTTTTCTGTCACCTGGTAAGCTGTACAGTAATATATGGCCTGGCAGTGAAACCAAGCTTTTCCGAGTTGAGCCAATAACATCACGCAGATAATACTTAAACTGCATCATGATGTCTGACGTGTGGGAGGATTGGCATTTCAGAAGAAAATTCCAGAGTAGATTGGAGGTTTTGACTGGTTCTAATCCCCTACTCACTTGTTATATTACAATTCTGCACAAAAGACACACTAGCAAATCTCAATCAACTATGATGTACCACCTCCACCATAACTCATCTAAGGTGTCTGTCTGGCAATGAGTAATTTGTGTCAGTTCTGCAGAAGCACCTCGAACCAAGCCAGTGACCTAGTATCGATAAACGCTGGATTCATCATCTACCTACCAATGCTATCTGGATACCCCCTCCCCCCGCCAACTCCTCCCCCAAGGCTGTTGGACACATAAGTTATGCAGCAGCCAAACTATACTGGCACAAGCTTGGCTGCAAGGTGTTCCACAATTCTCAGCACTACTGTGCATGTGCAGACAACACTTGATGCACATTACAGCTCGCACTAACCTGCACTTCTACAGTGCTGCTGTGAGTTTCAAAGGAAGCCAACATGGCTAACTGTTTGCAGGAAAATGAATTAACCACCCTTACTTGCACCAGACTGGTTAAAATAACAGGAGCTCTTCAGTTCTTCTGAGGATGGGAACCACAGGCAGTCCAACCATAGCGAATGGCAATTGTTAATCAGACTAGCCATTTTTAACTTTGCAGAAGTGGAAATTGCCAAGTCACACTGACTGGTTTAGTGCAGGTAGAGTAATGCCATGGTTCAGACATCAATCAGAGGCCATAATCCTTGCTCATTCCATGTGCAGTTTGAATGGAGCTGCTTCAGTCATGTTAGATCCTCTGTAGGACAGCACCACAACTACAGTAATACTGTTTATCGCCTGATGGCTATTGTGTTTGCTTGCATGGCAGGGCCACTCTTTCCCCCAGATGCAGGACAATAGCTGATGGCCACAAGGATGAAACACGACTAGTGGCCAAATTTGATTGGTGTAGTAGAAGCACTGTAGAGTTTGCTACCAGGTTAAAGCGGCACATGTTTAAATTGTTAAATTGTAACCTGCAAATGGTGAAGGTACTCCCACAGTACAATTAGGGAGGGAGTTCCAGGATTTTGACCCAGCGACAATGAAGGAATGGCGATATATTTCCAAGTCAGGATGGTGTGTGACTTGGAGGTGATGGTGTTCCAATGCACCTGCTGCCCTTGTCCTTCTAGGTGGTAGAGGTCACGGGTTTGGGAGGTGCTGTCGAAGAAGCCTTGGCGAGTTGCTGCAGTGCATCTTGTAGATGGTACACACTGCAGCCACGGTGCGCCGGTGGTGGAGGGAGTGAATATTTAACGTGATGGATGGGGTGCCAATCAAATGGGCTGCTTTGTCCTGGATGGTGTCGAGTTTCTCGAATGTTGTTGGAGCTGCACTCATCCAGGCAAGTGGAGAGTATTCCATCACACTCCTGACTTGTGCCTTGTTCATGGTGGAAAGGCTTTGGGGAGTCAGGAAGCGAGACATTCGCCACAGAATACCCAGCCTCTGACCTGCTCTTGTTTATACCAGCACTGATTCAGAGCTCAGATTTCATTAGTTTGCAGGTCTGATTTGATGGCTATAATGCAGCATAACCATACAATTAGTGACATTGAATGGAAGGTCATATCCATGTATAATGTATTTAGGTTTTCTTTCAATCAGAAGTGGAAAAGAGGAATATTTGCAGCTGGTGACAGCAATTCTCTAAATACAAAGATTGTTTTGTACAATTTCCCTAAAGGAGTACTCCAGGCTCACAAATATATTTGTGCACCTTCTCCAGCATCTTTTTTTCTCCTACAGCCAAAAATTAAATATGAATATACTCACAGAAGGTATTTTATATTTTAATTTCCTACACAGCAAGATAAATATGCCCACCAGTGTTCCCACGTTCATTTTCATCATTACAACACCTGAAATTAGCATTGGTGGTGTGGAGCACTGGAGCATTTTAAGAGAGCGTACTGCCCTCTCAGTCAGTAATATTTTAATACCTGCCTTGAACTGCAAAATCTAGAAGTGCAGCCTGCTGGGAAGGCAGTATATACTGTTACTATAAATATTATCTATAATCAATGCATGGCTCAGTGATGAAGTTGGGCACTTCCAACACATGCACTGTATGAACTCATTAGTATTGAATTCTTCTCACTAAGAAGGACATCTGTTGGAGAATTAATAAAATACATTTAAACTTAACTGCAGAAGATTTGGTCTTGGGAAATGCCAGATGCTAAAAAAAAAGCTCACAAATAAGAGCTTTTTGAGCCTTTAAGGGACAATTTCAGCACATTTTCACACTATTCTGCCAATAGCTATAGTTTACATTCTAGAAGTATATGGGTTGCACCAAGACAACTGTTTACTTAAGACTCTGATTTTACTTCTGGTTTCTTCAGGGCTTGAATGTAACCTTCAGTACAGATAGTCTTGAGGGTGCATGTTTACTTTGGAACAGGAGCAGACTATTCAGCCCTTCGAACCTGTTCTGCCATTTAATTAGATCATGGCTGATCTGCATCTTAATTCCATTTAGCCACCTTGGTTCCATAACATTTAATACATTATCAAAAATCTATCAAACTCAGTTTTGAAATGTTCAATTGACCCCCAGCCTCAATAACATTTTGGGGAGAGTGTTCTAGCTTTCCATTACTCTTTATGTAAAGGAGTGCTTCCTGACACCATCCCTGAACGGCCTAGCTCTAATTGTAAGGTTATGCTCCCTTGTTTTGGACTCCCCCCAACCCCCTCTCACAGAGGAAGTCGTCTATTTTTTTATCTACTCTATCAACTCCTTTAATCATCTTAAACACCTCAATTAGATCACCTCTTAATCTCCTCTACTCAGTTTAGAAAAATATATTGCCGTAAGAGCCACATTATATTCTGCATATTTCTGAAGATGAAGGATATAAAAAAATGGAGAAACATTCAGAACTAAGCAATGTTTCTTAATTTGCTGTCTCCGTGGAATAAATTATTTATAAATTAAAATAATTATTTGGGGAAGGGGAGAAACTCAAATCCAATTTTGGATTTTGGTGTGGAAGTGCTACCAGGGTTTTCAAACTGGTAATGTTAAGTGAAGCACCAAAACGCAGTTACATTTTCAAGTTTATTTGCCTGAAGTGGAGCCCACAGTACAAACTTGCTAATGAGTTTAGAATTCCACAACTTTGTTTTCATTGTAATATCTCATCCATCTTTTTTCCAACTTAAATGCTTCTGCTGCTGGTTGTTACAACCAGTAACTCTTAAAATCCAAGCTCAAATATTTTCATGCAATTTGTCAAAATAAAATACTTTTAGAATCTCTGGTATTCTATGTAGCTATTGTGTGAACATTTACTCCACTTGGGATCAGTGGGAGGACAGCCAGAGGCTTCTGCGTGGGATTCCCTTCCATCTCCAAGGAGAAATGTTGGGGGAAAGTCTGTAAACAAATCCTCTGCATGATGCACACTTGTAGCTTATGCCAATTCAGTGGAAGTACCAATGAGGCCCGTGCATAATTGGATTTTTGTTGCTCAAGCAGTTGAGTAACCGACAGAACTGACATTGCACGGAAACAACACAATGAATTGCTGTACTATTCCATCACCTAAAATAAAAAGCAGCACCAGTTTCACCTTCAAGTGGGAGAGGGGCAAAGAGTGGAGGGGCTGGGGAGGAATGAGGGTCCAAGCAGGGAGGAGCCGAGAGAGTGAGGAAGAAAGCAGACGAAGGGGGCCAAGCAAGGGTTGGGGAAGGGGTTCAGGGCCAGACTGAGAGTAGATTAGGGTCATGGCAAATGAAGCTAAAGGGGTTTCTTCCTCTGCCCCCGAGGGAAGTGGTTTTTAGATATTCATCCCCCGCAGAGATAGCAGCCCACAGCCCCCTCCCCTCAAGGTGTTGTGTGTCGATAGTTTCCAAAACCTGCTTGCTCTGTGCCATTTGCTGCCCCTCGGCCAGGAAGAGGGTGCTGGTGGAAAGATGTTCACTCAAAGAGGCGGCTCCATTTTCTTTCCAGCTCCCTGGAACAGGGTCTCCCCTCCCCACTGCCCAGCTGTTTGTAGAGGGTGCCCTGAATTCCCACAGGTGCTGTGAGATGCACAGTAACGCACAGCAGAAATTAGGAATTGTAGTGGGATGGAGCCAACCTCACGGTAATTATAGCGAAAGTTCGGTGACGTTTACGACTTAAATTTCTGATAAATGGACTGATCTGCAATTATTTGCCATGTTCAATTCGGATTAGGGGCCTTAAATATAAGACAGTCACCAATAGATCCAATAGGGAATTCAGGAGAAACTTCTTCACCCAGAGAGTGGTCAGAATGTGGAACTCGCTACCACAGGAAGTAGTTGAGGCGAATAGTATAAAAGCATTTAAGGGAAATCTAGATAAACACATGAGGGAGAAAGGAATAGAAGGATATGTTGATGGGGTGAGATGAAGAAGGGTGGTAGGAGGCTGGTGTGGATCTGATGGGCTGAATAGCCTGTTTCTGTGCTGTAAATATATTGTATAATTACTAAAGCAAAGATATAGGCCCCAAGTTTCCACATGATTTGCTCCTGATTTTTAGGAGCAACTGGTGTAGAACGGAGTATCTTAGAAATCGGAATTCTCACATTTAGTTTGCTCCAGTTCTAGTCAGGTAGAACAGTTTCACTTTGGAACAGAATTTTTTTTTCAAAAGGGGGCGTGTCCGGCCACTTACGCCTGATTTCAAAGTTTCGTCAGTGAAAACTTACTCCAAACTAACTTAGAATGGAGTAAGTGAAGATTTTTGTACGCTCGAAAAAACCTTGTCTACACTTTAGAAAATCAGACGTAGGTTACAAATCAGGCGTAGGGAATGGGGGGTGGGGTTGTTTAAAGGAAGTTTACAAACATTAAACACTTCAGTTTTACAAATAAAGAGCCATCATCAATAATAAATGATAAATACATCAATAAATCAACCAATAAATCAATCCAAAAAAATTAATAAGAAATAATTTTTTTTTTTTAAATCAATAAATAAAACATTTTCTACTTACCGACTGCAGCGCCAGGAGCCCTCCAACAGCATGCTGGGATGCCCCCCTCAGTGTGTCTCTGTCAGTGTCTCTATCTCTTTGTCTGTCTGTGTGTCTCTCATTCTCTGTCTGTCAGTGTCTGTGTTTCTGACAGCGAGGGGAGGGGGAGGAGGGGGGTAGAGGGAGAGAGGGGGAGGGATGGGGGA
Source organism: Pristiophorus japonicus (assembly GCF_044704955.1). Taxonomy (NCBI): domain Eukaryota; kingdom Metazoa; phylum Chordata; class Chondrichthyes; family Pristiophoridae; genus Pristiophorus; species Pristiophorus japonicus. The sequence goes on along the minus strand of NC_091984.1, from coordinate 235,312,827 downwards.
GAAGGGGGGAGGGATGGGGGAGAAGGGGGGAGGGGGGGAGAAGGGAGATGGGGGGAAAGGAGATTGGGGGGGGAAGGAGATTGGGGGGGGGAAGGAGATTGGGGGGGGGGGAGGAGATTGGGGGGGGGGAGGAGATTGGGGGGGAAAGAAGATTGGGGGGGAAAGAAGATTGGGGGGGAAAGAAGATTGGGGGGGAAAGAAGATTGGGGGGGAAAGAAGATTGGGGGGGAAAGAAGATTGGGGGGGGGAAGAAGATTGGGGGGGGAAGAAGATTGGGGGGGGGGAAAGAAGATTGGGGGGGGAAAGAAGATTGGGGGGGGAAAGAAGATTGGGGGGGGAAAGAAGATTGGGGGGGAAAGAAGATTGGGGGGGAAAGAAGATTGGGGGGGAAAGAAGATTGGGGGGGAAAGAAGATTGGGGGGGGAAGAAGATTGGGGGGAAGAAGATTGGGGGGGGAAGAAGATTGGGGGGGGAAGAAGATTGGGGGGGGGAAGAAGATTGGGGGGGGAAGAAGATTGGGGGGGAAAGAAGATTGGGGGGGAAAGAAGATTGGGGGGGAAAGAAGATTGGGGGGGAAAGAAGATTGGGGGGGAAAGAAGATTGGGGGGGAAAGAAGATTGGGGGGGAAAGAAGATTGGGGGGGAAAGAAGATTGGGGGGGAAAGAAGATTGGGGGGGGAAAGAAGATTGGGGGGGGGAAAGAAGATTGGGGGGGGGAAAGAAGATTGGGGGGGGGAAAGAAGATTGGGGGGGAAAGAAGATTGGGGGGGGGAAAGAAGATTGGGGGGGGAAAGAAGATTGGGGGGGGAAAGATTGGGGGGGGAAAGAAGATTGGGGGGGGGAAAGAAGATTGGGGGGGGAAAGAAGATTGGGGGGGTGAGGGGAAAATAGATTGGGGAGGGGGGAAAGAGATGGGGGGGTGGGGGGGAAGGAGATTGGGGGGGGTGGGGGGGAAGGAGAAGGGGAAGAGAGGCTAAACGGGCCGGGCCTGAGACTTCGGGCAGGGCCCGTCCCCAGCACCAGATTTACAGGTAGGTGGTGTTGGGTCGGGTCGGGTCGGGTGGTTGGAGGGAGTTCGGTTCGGTTCGGGGGGAGGGAGAGAGGGAGGTCAGGTCGGATCCAGTCCGGAGGCGGGGGGGGGGGGGGGGGGGTGCGGGTGTCGGGTCAGGTCCGGGGGCGGGGGGGGAGGGAGACACGGGTGTCGGGTCCGGTCCGGTGGCGGGGATGGGGAGGGAGCTGGTGTCGGGTCCGGTCCAGGGGCGGGGGGAAAGCGGGTGTCGGGTCCGGTCCGGGGGCAGGGGCGGGGGGGGCGGGAAGTGGGAGTCGAGTCGAGTCGGGTCGGGAGGAAGCAGGAGCTGGCCGTGGGAGGAGCCTTATTCACGCAGCCCCAGTGAGGCCATTGGGCCAGGGCTAGGGGCTGCGTGCTTCAGGCCCCTCCCACACAGTTTCGGGCGCCTGGAGCTACTGCACTTGCGTGCCCACTGTTGCGCGCATGTGCAGAGCTCCCAGCACTGTTTTCGGTGCAGGGTCCTAGCTCCTGCTGCACTGCGCCGAGGGCCAGAGGACCTGCAGGGAGGTGGAGAATACGGAGGGTTTTTTTAGGCGCACTTTGTGGCGCGAAAAACGGGCGTCCAGGTCAGGACTGCGCCGTTCTAGGCGCGGCTCGAAACTTGGGCCCAGAGAGAGGGGAGTGAACAGGACTGGAGTAAGAATCCATTTCACCCAACATTTATTTGGGCAACTTATTTATGTTCTTTTCCATGTTGTTTGTCCCGACATCTGTTTTTCTACATTCAGAGGAATGTCCAAAAAGCTCTGGCTCAGGACTGGTCTACAGATGGTTGGGCAAAAGAAAGAACTTGCATTTATATAGAGTCTGTCATGACCTCAGGATGTCGCAAAGTGCTTTACAGCCAAGTACCTTTGAAGTGTAGTCACTGTTGTAATGTAGGAAATACGGCTGACAATTTACAGATAGCAAACTCCCACAAACAGCGATGTGATCACTGACCAGATAATCTGTTTCAGTGATGTGGGTCGAGGAATAAATATTGGACCCTTATTTGCTCTTGAAATAATGCCACGTGATCTTTTACATCTACCTGATGGGGCAGACAGGGTCTCAGTTTAATGGCTCATTCAAAAAACAGTGGGGCCCTCACTCAATACAGAACTGAAGTGTCAACCGACATTTTGTGCTCAAGTCTCCGGAGTGAGACCCACAACCTTCTGACTCAGAGGCAAGAGTGCTACTACTGAGCCACAGCAAGACTGATCGCATCAGCTCGGACTCCTCACTGCGGTGGAACACTCAGTGGAAAACTATTTTATTTTTTTTTTCGTAGCCAATCTTTCCAATTCTTTGTCAAATCACAAACGCCAGAGGTCACCTTGCACACATCAAGGATCACTCTGCGCCAATGCTCTTAGCCAAAAGGCCGAGAGCCACTGCACCGTTCCTGGAAGTACTGCAATACCAGGTTCGTGCCATGGAGGTGGATGGGTCAGGCCCCCCACAAACCTCCGTGGAGGTGGATGGGTCAATCCATTACTACCTTCCAACAAACACAGGTGAATTTAATCAGCTGAACCAATAATCTGAATGTGCAACTCTTGCCGAAAGTCTATTGTTACACTTGCTGCAGTTATCAAACTTCTCTAGTGTTACTTGACCAGTTTAAAAATAAGGAATATTTAAAAAAATATAATGATGTTAAAATTCCCCCGGTGTCACTGAACTAATGCACAGCATCGATTGACATACTTTCTCAAACTGTCAAGATAACTTTTCACAAATATCCATACTTTCAAAGTTGCAAAAATGGCCAGATTGGATTAATTGCAGTGAACACTTGGTGTGTTACCTATATGGATGACAACGTTTATTTATATAGTGCCTTTAACGTAGTGAAACGTCCCAAGTCGTTTCACAGGAGTGTTATGAGATTTTAAAAATTTGACACCGAGCTGCATAAGTAGAAACTAGCGCAGATGATCAAAAGCTCAGTCAAAGAGGTAGGTTTTAAGGAGCGTCTTGTAGGAGGAGAGAGAGGTAGAGAGGCGGAGAGGCTTAGGCAGGGAGTTCCAGAGTTTGGGGCCAAGACAACAGAGGGCAAGGCCAATTATGGTTGAGCGATTACAATCAGGGATGCTCAAGAGGGCAGAATAAATGTAAAGAACAAAGTAAACCTTTTTCTCTTTCAGGCACAGAATGTTATTCTTTGCAATAAAGCAAAATTTAAATGGCAGTCTGAGACTTATCAACATCATACATCATTGTGATCAGCATTATGAAAACAAATTCAAATAAATAAGTAACTACACCAGGTCAGAGGAGAGCAAAGTTGGGGGAGGGGGTGGGGGTTAGAAAAGAGAGATAACCCTTGATGCCTTTCAGATTATTTTCTTCTCTCAAAAACTCAGTATAAATTAAATACATCATCATCATCAAAGGTTATTACCTCTTTTGTTACTAGCCTGCTTGAAGTAATCGTGTCTGAATATATAACTTGGATTTATTCAAACAGTTTTCACCTTGTAGCACAACATACAGGACATGTCAGGTCAATGTAAGCATTACAAATAGAGTCAAGATGGAGGAAACATCCCACAGAGCCTTGTAAGCAATGCGCTGTTAATAATGTAGCGATGCATAAGTGTGATGCATGGGCCAATGCAATATGAAAAGGCTTCAATTCCCATCGGTGCTGGGCATGTGAAAATGGTGAAAGGAAACTGGAGCTCTTATGGAATCCAACTGACCTTACTTTCACAGCAGAGAAAGTGCACAAATACTCCAGTGTGCATTACCTTCCGAGCAATACTGAGTAAAGCAGCCACGAGTACTAAGACACAGATTCAAAATATTTCTGTACTATTTGAATATTAGGGAATAATTTACTAACCATTTCTAGTCTTTTCAATGGCACAAACCCACATATAAATTAGGTTACCCCCCTCCCCTCTATTTTTTCACTGCTCCCCTCCAAAGGTGTTGAACGTTACTGTGGTGCAGTTCTATTAGTGCTGCCCGTCCCTTGAGTACCTCATCCATTCCTCATAAGCAAGGCTAGTCAGTGAGTATCAACAGGCCATGCAACCACAGAGCACGTCACTGCCCTGCCCGGTCCTGACCTCACCCGACATTCACATTTTCACACTTGCCAGCAGGAGTCACACAATATGTAGCAGAAGCAGGAAACTTGGTTGGATTTTCCCCCCATACTAACTCAGGATCGCCGAAGCCAATTCTAGCACCCCTAATATTGGGCAAGGGTCGCTTCCCATTATCGAATAGCCTGCTGACATTAGCACAAGAAAAATGGCTACCTGGGTGAGGTACAGGAGGACAGACCATACCCCAACTTGGAGAGGAGGGGAGATAACTAGAAGGTTAAGAGATGAAAAGGTGAAACACCTCTGTAACATTGGCTTTGGTGAAGCATACTTGTATACTTCCCAAAGACAGGCTTATACAGAGGGTAATTTGTAATAAGACCAATTAATTTTATTGGGAAGACAGTTCATTAGTCCAGGTGTTATTGTCTATTTTTCAGTGATTTTTTTTCAGTAAAATGGACAATGTCATGATTGATGTATATTTGTTTTGTTCTTGACTATAACACCCATTAGTAACAGTAATGGGTAGCTTATGGATGCTGCAAAGACCCAAGAGTTTAATTTAACATGATAAATTTCCTACCAGCTTTCCATAGCAAAGTCCAATAGATCAACACAACATACACTTATCATCTGCAATAATATCTGATTTCAGTAACATCCAACATGAAAATTCATTACCTAAATTATTGGAATTTGCAGAAGTTTATTTAGATTCTATAATTAACATGAAGATTAAAAAGAGAGGACAAAGTGCATGCACGAAGATTTTGTACTTACTGGAAATCTTACACTTAACTAAATGGGATACATATAACATTTTAATTTACATCACCATACATTTTAATGGTTAGCAAAGGTGCTCGGGTCAAAGCACATTATTGTAATGGGATATTTTAGTTAAGTTACGCTGAGTCATCTTTGCCAAGAACAGCAGTAACCCATAACATCTTGACTAAAGCTGTGACCACTTAACCATGTTCAGAAACATGCAATATTCTATTGATATGGCTTCCACTTCCAAATTCATTACGGAATGGAATTATCAGATTCTCACAAATGTGAACTTACACGTGTAAATTACAATTATTTTCAATATATTAGCAGTACTACCATAGCATAAATGCAGCCTGAGAGTAAGATCAGATTCTGCCTTTGAACCGTACCAATGTGTATCCAGGCAACTGAGCAACAGAGTGTGTCAGTGCTATGATTTGATGTCGCCACGCAGCTGTCCTTCCTCCGTCCCTCATGGCTGGACTGCACAATGATTTGAAGTCTGCATTAGGGTAAATGCTGCTGACCTCCAACCCCATTGAATAAATCAACGCCATTGTCCCCCAAAAACTTACTTCAAAATAACGAAAATCTAGCCCAAGAACAAGAGACACACGCAAGTGTAATCTGCTTTTCATTTCATTGGTGACAAAGGTTTAGAAATTTAGCGAGCCTCAAAGTCACGCTATTGATGGTGATATTCTGAGAACACTAGCTCTGGTTTCAAAATAACGTCCAACGATGGTGTCAGTGTGATTAGATGAACAGAAGTGCCATTATCATTTTTATATTCACTGCAATGAATGATGTCTCAAGGAGGAAAATTTATTTCCCTGGAATAAATCAACACTTCAGGACATGCAACAAAACTTTACTCAGCAGAAGAGTTTCATGGGTAAGGCTACCCAACCATCATATGTCAGGGGTGTTTCCATGCTGACTTAACTTGTGTAGATATATACGCAAAAAAAAAACAAGGCGGCATTGGCTTGATAAATGAAACAGGAACTTGTGCGGTTGGCTTTAGATTACAGACAAACAGAGAACACAAAGAGACATCTGTAATGAAAGACGTTTAGCCAGATGAAAAAATGTTTGAAAACTAGTATTTAATAGAACAATTCAGCTTCTGTAGAAACATTGTTAATCGTCTTTTTTCTTTTCTATTGAAGAGGCAAAGAAAGGACCTTGAATCAAGGAAATAAAAGAAGGAAGATCGAAACTACAGCTCTGTTGTGCAATAGTCCAAATGTATAATTAAGTAATGGGAGAGACTTCAAACTGACCCCAAAAGTTCACAGAAGTCTCTTGAGAATCTTTCTTGAGGTATTCAAAAGGAGTGAACAAAACTGGCACTGTCAAAACTGGTGTAAGTCAGACGACTAATTTCTACTCCAGCACTGCCAAAGGAATGTTAACGCTAAAGAAAGAGGCCGGCCTTCACCTCCCACGCAGCCCTTGTCAGCTGGACAAAGGCTCGTGTCAAAATAAGAAGTTGAAGAAATCTAAAGAATGGCAACTGTTGACAGCTATGGGCCTATGAAAGATAAAGGGCTCTATTACCTGGACTTTCCTCTCACTGTTAACACCTGCTCGAACACAAAACTGTAAACAGACCATTGTGTTCACTGCAGTACTGTCTATGTGGAGACTAGTAGGGGATTATTCACTTAGTTGTGCCAATTGCCTTTTAATTCTTTCAGGAATATTAGCAAAATAGGCTCTAATTATGCGTTGTGGCAACAGTTTCCTCTCATGATGGGTTCAGCAGGAAGCAACCCCAGGAAAGGACATGAGAGTGTATTCGTGACCTGATCAAGATTGAAAAACTCACTAATGGGACTGATTTAGGGCAGGAGGGGAAGAGGAGATTATTTACCAAGCATTCTAGTTAATGGGAGTCTAGCAAGGGGAGTTCTCTGCATCACAGATGCTGACAGAAAAACCTGCTAATGGGACTTGGAACACATGGACGATAAAAGTGACAAAATATTAGGCTACCACAAAGTGCAGTAAGAGCACCTGATTTATAGCTGAGATTTCAGCAGTGTCCTTTATGAAGTCCCACAAGTCTTAACACTGATAGAGGCAAGCACGTGGTAACCTATCAAGGGGAGGTCGTTTGCAGAATTCTGTTTCCTCCATGCCCTTTTCAGACATACAGACATTTGCCAAGAATGGAAGGAAATAGAATGTTGACTTGAACTTGCCCCAGGCTAAAATAGAGGGTTGTCTCAGCTTCACTGGGTCTTAGACAGTTTGATGAAACATGCAGTGGCTTCCCCAAGGCCTGGCCAGCAGACAGCCAATGCTGAGATAGCAATGCAAGAAACAGATTGTGCCTCAGGGCAGCACTCTGTTTTCTACTCCCTGGGGATTTACCAGCACTACAGATGTAGATGGAGCGTTTCTCTGTGCTTTATGTGTATGTGCAAGCAGAGTATATTAGTTATGGCAACCGAATATAGCCAAAGGCATTAGAACTAATTTTGAGGGGGCAATGATGCATCCTATGGTCCCCTAGCACATCAGTCAGAAGGGACCCCCTGCCGTGGTATGACAGTTAAGGGACATTTTGTTAAGTGACCATAAAAAGCTGTCATCTGTAGGCGTATAAATGAATATTTGTACCATGAGGGCAGTTTATACCAAGCTTGGACTCTGCTTTAGCCTTGGATCACATCAAGAACTTTGTTTTTTTTATAGCTCTCATGAATATATAAAGAAGACATAAGACAACTAATTGTCTGCAGCACAACATGAAAGGAACTCCTGCGAGAGTACAGAGCAGATCTATCAGAATTGCAAAGAAGGGTAGAATAAAACCACCTATTTGATTCGAAGATAAAAGCTTGGGACTATGCTCACAGCTTATAGCCTAAATCTAAATTAATAATGTAGGCAACATCATGAAGAGAGAGGGTGCAAGAGAAACATAGAATATGTAACTCAGGGGCTAACCACTGCTGAGGCCTAATGCACCAAGCTTTATAAAAGGATTCATCAAGGAAGCAAATAGCCACGTGAATCTAAGCAGATGGTCATGGAAACCGACTCAGAGCACTTCCTATGTAACACTTAAGGTCACCAGCCTCTGTATGGTCTGCCAGCCCAGATGGGCCCACCATCAGCAGACACCCTGTGGGGCTTCTTTAGTGCCTCCCATGAATGGGCCCTATTCTTCTTCATTCTCAGATTTGTAATGCCGACCACATGTGGACAACCTAACAAAGTTGGCATTATCGAGCCACAGTCTAAATTTGTTTGCAATTCTGCTCCTGACTGACCTCGTAAAACAAACGGCGAACCCAGGTCACCAATGCTGTTATCTTGCCAAGATGATCTAAGGCAATTGCTTCTAAGTGAGACTGTCCCCTTCAACAGAATGCTGTTGCCTGCCAGCCTCACAGAAAATGTCACTTAAGCCCAACAGGCCATCAGAAACAACTGCTATAATTCACCAAGATCCATTCAGATTTCTTTTATTTTCTATTTCCTGTCATGTGGCAGGAGGGGAACAGAACAACAAGATTTCTATCTTTAGAGAGGAATTATTTTTTTTTAAAAAGCACAGCTTTTAGGCAAAATATTCAGTCATTATATGTTTTATTTAAAATTTATAACAAAGGCACCAGCTAACAATTCCTGGGCCTTAAATAACGAAGGTAACTAAAAATATTTTAAAATGATTTTTTCATGCCTTTTATTTAGAGGTTCGACACATTGGATTTTTATTTTGGTAACTTTTTTCTCCCTTTATTTTCTCTTGAAGAAACTAACTCCTGCTGCAGTATAATTTCACGGACATGTCTCCCTCCCTCTGCTACTTTGCTCCAATGGCCAATCTTCATGTGTGAGCCAACATGGTGAGTGCTGGGAGGCTTTTGCACTGTGGGGAACATCACAGCTGAGCTCAAATCTATCCTCACCTGGGCTCCACACAAGTGCATCCTGGCAGGGGTCAATGCATAGCAAATCCGGAGCGGGAAACTTAACTAATTTGCACCACCGCAGCCCAAAGATGCTGAGGCTAATTTTAGTGTTTGCATTGTCACCTCAGGTGAGATAAAAAAAACTCAGCACAAACCTAGATGATCCCGTCCCTCTATGTCTCAGTTACACATTGTCTTAACCAGCTGAGGCATCAGGAGATCCATCCTAATGTGGCAACAAATAACACAATAATTACATCATGTACAGTTATGCTTTGTGGAACCTGTTGAGGAGCATTCAGTCAAGCGCTGCATAATCTTTGTGTGCTACTCTAACTTTGACAATTATATGTCAGACTGGTTTCTTTCTCTCCATTCCCATTTCTCGTCCAACCACAACTCTCGCCATTTCTCTGTCCCACACCTTTCGTAGCTTCTAGAATTTACAAGAGGGGTGATCTCATTGAAACATACAAAATTCTTACAGGGCTTGACAGGGTAGATGCAGGGAGGATGTTTTCCCTGGTTGGGGAGTCTAGAACCAGGGGTCACAGTCTCAGAATAAGGGGTCGGCAATTTAGGACTGAGATGAGGAGAAACCTCTTCACTCAGAGGGTGGTGAATCTTTGGAATTCTCTGCCCCAGAGGGCTGTGGAGGCTCAGTCGTTGAGTATATTCAAGACAGAGAGCAATAGATTTTTGGATATTAATCGAAGCATAGAAAATAGGAGCAGTAGGCGGCCATTCGGCCCTTCGAGTCTGCACCGCCATTCAATATGATCATGGCTGATCCTCTATCTCAACACCATATTCCCGCTATTTCCCCATACCCCTTGATGCGTTTTGTGTCTAGAAATCTATCTCCCTCTTAAATATATTCAGTGACTTGGCCCCCACAGCCTTCTGTGGTAGAGAATTCCACAGAATTTCAGTGAAAAAATTTCTCATCGTCTCGGTCCTAAATTTCCTACCCCGTATCCTGAGACTGTGACCGCTTTGTTCTAGACTTCCCAGCCAGGGGAAACATCCTCCCCACATCCAGTCTATCCAACCCAGTCAGAATTTTATAAGTTTCAAGGGATATGTGGATAGTGCTGGAAAGTGGAGTTGAGGTAGAAGATCAGCCATGATCTCATTGAATGACGGAGCAGGCTCGAGGGGCCGAATGGCATAATCCTGCTCCGAATTCTTATGTTCTTAGTATATTTCTCCCTCTCTCCATCTTATTCCACATTACTCTCTCCTTCACTATTTCCCTGTTCCATCTTTCTTCCCATTCTCGCTTCCTTTTCATCTTGTCAATTATATCTCGCTAATGTCCACCTTTCTGTTTTTTATGATCTTAGTCTGTCCTGCTTTTCATTTTCTTTTTACCTCATCTCAGTTTAACCTTTCAGCTCCCATTTCGGTCTCTCTGCATCTTTTGCCCCTATTCGCTTCCTCACCGCCTCTTTTATTCTGTCACTCTGCATCTGAAGTTCTTTTTAAACTTTCACCAGATGTTGTAAATTATCACTTGGGCAAACACACCCTTCCTTTAACATTCTAACACCATCTATCTACATGAATCCCATGTTAATTGGCATGTGTCATATCACAGATCAACTGGATTTATTTCCGAGTCAGTTTCAGGAAGTGAATGGTATTTGTTAAATTCTTGCAGGCTGTGTACCATTGGATAGCTTCCCGATTGGCTTTACCTGGAGTACCTGTCTCTGATTTCAAGAGATTTCTCTACTTGGAGCCCAGGTTGACGTTTTACTGCTCATGGGTGAAAACAATGCAGCAGACACTAGATTTATGTAATTTAAGAACTGGAAACGCCCAACAGATCACTTTAATCACTGGTTGCTATGAATCCCACTGTAGCAGCTGATGAGTTTTGTTCTGGGATCCAGCTTCAGTTCAGATTGTGTCTCTTCCTTGAGAACAGAATCATGCCAGTGAGAAAATGGAGTAAAGTGTGCGATTTGAAGTAAATCTGAATTATGCACTAGGCTATTCTACAGTCACCCTTTGATGGCTGAGGCAGCAATTTCCTTTCTCAAAAAAAAATCTAAGTATATATATTTTATATTTAATCTGAAAATAAAAAATTGTCATGTAGTATGTTATTCTGAAATGATTTTAAAATCTTCAGAAATCAGTGAATAAAGCCACGAGTGCAATGGGAGGCAGAGAATGCTTTTCTAACCCCACAATCCTTGGAAGCCCTCCCCCAGCTACCCAATATTAGAAATTTACAGAAAATGATTTACACAGCACACACATTTTGAAAGCCGTAATGAAAATTTATTACTCAGAGGGTTAGAGAAGTGAGTAATACCTCTGAAAAGCTTGTACAAATAGTATAAGCTCCTTAATGGACTTTATTTCTGAATTTGTGCTTGCTAAGATACAAATACCACAAGACGACGTGATAACGAATTGCACCCATTCACTGCACACAATCGTGGAGAATCTAAGACTGCGCATTGTTAATTAAAGTTATACCCAATCTAAAGCAGAATGCCTGCCGTTGCATTTTAAAATTTACGTTAAAAATGAAGCCCCGACAAGACAGAAGCTTGTTTTGTCCCTCTTCATTATAACTGTCAAGTTCTTTTATTTTATACTCACTCCAATATCACACATTGTGTCATTCATTTCCTTTTCATTAAGCAGACCTTGGGCTAGTTGTGTGCAGCCTAGATATGGTGCCTATTATTCCAGAGTTTGCATTTAAATTCCACACAGCACTTGCAATTATGGTCCTCTCATCTTAAATGAATTATATTTCTGAAAATAAATCTTCTGAACTACAGACTTGGCTATCTGGCATCAGTCAGGCACATACATTACTGGTTTTTAAATGTTTAACTGCACTTGATTAATATAGGTAATCAAATTATATTGCCTTCGATTCTACTTTCGAATTCATGACTATGATGTCTTCAATGACAAAGCTGGAAGCATTATACGGAAATGCACTTCTTGCCACACTCGGCAGTTATTACAGCAGTAAAACTGCTGTATACCCAACTAAGAATCGTATTTAATAAAAATCAGATTTTTTTTGCTGAACTTAACCCTTAAGTTTCTGCAACACTTCACAAAAATTGGACAATGCTGCCCGATAGGTCAGGCAACAGATCACTGGATTGCCAGCGTTATAAACCAGTCTCTGAATGGCGCCAGATTAGGAAAAGGGGAGTTGAAACGAGACCTGAGTGTCATTGTACATCAGTCATTGAAAGTTGACATACAGGTACAACAGGCGGTAAAGGCGGCAAATGGTATGTTGGCCTTCATAGCTAGGGGATTTGAGTATAGGAGCAGGGAGGTCTTACTGCAGTTGTACAGGGCCTTGGTGAGGCCTCACCTAGAATAGTGTGTTTGGTCTCCTAATCTGAGGGAGGACATTCTTGCTATTGAGGGAGTGCAGCGAAGATTCACCAGACTGATTTCCGGGATGGCTGGACTGACATATGAGGAGAGACTGGATCGACTGGGCCTGTATTCACTGGCGTTTAGAAGGATGAGAGGGATCTCATAGAAACATATAAAATCCTGACGGGACTGGACAGGTTAGATGCGGGAAGAATGTTCCCGATGTTGGGAAAGTCCAGAACCAGAGGACACAGTCGAAGGATAAGGGGTAAGCCATTTAGGACTGAGATGAGGAGAAACTTCTTCACTCAGAGTTGTTAACCTGTGGAATTCCCTACCGCAGAGAGTTGCTGATGCCAGTTCATTGGATATGTTCAAGAGGGAGTTAGACATGGCCCTTACGGCTAAAGGGATCAAGGGGTATGGAGAGAAAGCAGGAAAAGGGTACTGAGGTGACTGATCAGCCATGATCTTATTGAATGGTGGTGCAGGCTCGAAGGGCCGAATGGCCTACTCCTGCACCTATTTTCTATGTTTCTATGTTCTTATTAAGCAAGTTTTACTAATTAGCTGGCTTGCTACATGAATCATTATATGGTAACAAAAAACACTATCTTGGGAAAGGAAAAGATAAAGTGGAGAAGCATACCCATCATCATCCAATCATATCAAGTAATATCAAATTAACCAAGATTATATAGATCTCAAAGGCAAGGGAAAATGGGCCAGCAGAGATCCAACAAGAGCCTCAAATCCATAATCTGTCATCCATATTCCTTTCTTCACTTTCAAATGTTGGGGCATTCCAGTGCAGTACAACAATCCTCCCATTCTGGACCTTAGCCTTTAGCACTCTCTAACCCAAGTTCAAATTTATTCAAAATTTGTAGCTGCCAATAATTTAAGCACATGGTGCAGCAAGCAATGTGAAATCACAATATGAGAGTAAAAAACCCTCTGATTTTAAGGAGGGAAATATGATCCAAGGGAACATGATCCAGATCAAGGGGTTCCAAGCAGCCTGGTCTATAACATTGGCTTCTGCCAACCAATTGCGCATCTATCTTGATGCTGTATTTTTGCTGTTGAAAACAACCGTTCCTCGTGACCTTTTGCCAAAGACCACCTTTAGTGCCATAGTTGTTAATATTAATGTTATGTATATGAACTGGGTTTTACCTGCCACCGGAGGGCGCGCCTGTCGGAGTCCTAATGGTCACTGGCAGACATGTGCAAGCCGTGTAAATAATGTTGGCAGCCATGTTGAATCCACACTTTGAGAATGAATAAACTGGAGTAAGGTCATGCCTGAACTAGCTCACCGTACTTAGCCTCAGGGAGTTATTCGATACTGATCGCCTCGACCAGTACTTCGTAGCCAACGGATTGGAAGGAACCGATAACGCAATTAAGCACAAGGCGGTTCTCCTCATCGTTTGTGGGTCAAAAATTTAGGGCCTTATCAAGGGGCTCTCACCGACTCGACCAACGGATAAGACAGACGATGAACTGTGTACGCTGGTTCGGAACCACTTTAAATCGAAGGAAAGCATCATCATGGTGAGGTATCATTTCTGTTACGCTCATAATAAAGGATGAAACTAAGTACTGTATGCAATGAGTAAGTGTGACCTTAGCTCCTTTAATTAAACTCCAGAGTGTTGGTCCAGTGTGGGAGGCCTGCTTATATACAGTGCTCCCAAGGAATGCTGGGATCTCTTGGGACTCTTAATAGGTAGGCCCTCTGGTCATGGTGTGATACAGGTTGCCAAGGGTTACATACATTACATCACTCCCTCCCAAAGTCAATAGTACATTTATTTACATGGTGAGACGATCTGGGGCTTTTTGCTCCCTTGTCGATCATCTCGGTACAAATGAGGGTGTGGGTGAGTTGGTTGGTTCTTCACTGGGCTGCTGGGCAGCTGGGGATGGTGAATTCGGCTTCGTGGTCAACCGTGATGTCGGTTGCCACTTGTGTGTGTGTTGGAGGGGCGAAGTTGGTGGTGTCCTCTTCGGGTTGCTCGTAGCTGTTAACGAACCGCAGTTTGGTTTGGTCCAAATGCTTTCTGTACGTTAGTCCATTGGCCAATTTGACCTGAAGCACCCTACTCCCTTCTTTGTCTATGACCGTGCCAGCAAACCATTTTGGACCATGTCCATAAGTGAGTACAAATACAGGATCATTGACCTCAGTATCGCGTGACAAGTTTGCGCGATCATGGTACATGCTTTGTTGATGCCGCCTGCCCTCGACATGATCATGGAGATCAGGGTAGACAAGAGAGAGCCTTGTTTTGAGCGCACTTTTCATGAGCAGCTCGGCTAGGGGAACCCCGGTGAAAAAGTGGGGTCTGGTGCGGTAGCTGAGCAGGACTCGAGACAGTCGAGTCTACAGGGAGCCTTCCGACACACGTTTCAAGCTTTGCTTGATGGTTTGAACTGTCCGTTCTGCCTGGCCGTTAGATGCGGGCTTGAACGGGTCAGATGTGATGTGCTTGATCCCATTTCGGGTCAGAATTCCTTGAATTCAGCACTGGTAAAACACGGTCCATTGTCACTGACAAGGACATCAGGCAGGCCCATCTGTGGCAAACATGGCTCGTAGGCTTTCGATGGTGGCGGTAGACATGCTTACAGACATTATTACACATTCAATCCATTTTGAATAAGCATCTACAACAACCAAGAACATTTTGCCTAGAAATGGGCCCACAAAGTCAACGTGGATCCTAGACCGCGGTTTGGAGGGCCACGACCATAAACTTAGCGGTGCCTCTCTGGGTGCATTGCTCAGTTGAGACAAGTGTTGCATTGGCGCATGACTCCAAATCTGAATCGATGCCGGGCCACCACACATGGGATCTGGCTATGGCTTTCATCATTACTATGCCTGGGTGGATACTGTGTAGGTCGCGTATGAACGTTTCTCTGCCTTTCTTGGGCAAGACCACGCGATTACCCCACAAAAGACAGTCTGCCTGTAAGGACATTTCGTCTTTGCGCCTCTGGAACGGCTTAAACTCTTCATGCATCCCGCTGGGACGCTGGACCAGCTCCCATGGAGGACACAGTTTTTTTTTAAACCAGGGACAATAAAGGATCTGGCAGGCCGTAACGGGTGACTTTTCGTTTTCGAATGCATCCATCACTAAGAGCAAGTCTGCAGGCTGTGCCATTTCCACCCCGGTGGTGGGCAATGGTAGCCGACTGAGAGCATCAGCACAATTGTGTGTGCCTGGTCTGTGGCGGATTACATAGTTGTATGCCAACAGCGTGAGCGCCCATCTTTGGATGCAGGCAGAGGCATCGGTGTTAATCCTTTGGCTCTCTGAGAATAGCGATATGAGCGGCTTTTGGTCAGTTTCTAGCTCAAACTTGAGACCAAACAGATACCGATGCCTTTTTTTTAAACCCCGTAAACGCATGCCAGAGCTTCTTTTTCAATCATGCTGTAGGCCCTTTCGGCCTTGGACAGACTCCTGGACGCATAGGTGACCGATTGCAATGTTCCCGATTCGTTAGTCTGTTGTAACACACACCCGACCCCGTATGACGACGCATTGCAAGCTAGCACTAATCGTTTACATGGGTTATACAGAACAAGCAGTTTGTTTGAACGTAACAGATTTCTGGCTCTCAAAGGCAGCCTCTTGTGAATTCCCTCATACCCAGTCTTCTCCCTTGCATAGCAGCACATGTAGGGGTTCCAGCAAGGTGCTTAACCCGGGTAGGAAATTACCAAAATAGTTGAGGAGTCCAGGGAATGACCGCAGCTCCGTCACGTTCTGTGGTCTCGGCGCGTTCTTGATGACCTCCATCTTGGCATCGGTGCGTCTGATGCCGTCTGCTGCGATTCTTCTTCCTAAGAACGCGACCTCTGGCGCCAGGAAAATATACTTCGAGCGTTTCAACCCGAGTCCCACGCGATCTAACCGACTTAGAACCTCTTCCAGATTCTTCAAGTGTTCGATGGTGTCCCGACCTGTGACCAGTATGTCGTCCTGGAAAACCACGGTGCACGGAACTGACTTTAGCAGGCTCTCCATGTTCCGTTGGAAAATTGCCGCGGCCGAACGAATCCCAAACGGGCATCTGTTTATAGATGAACAGACCTTTGTGCGCGTTGATGCAGGTGAAGCCTTTCAAAGATTCCTCCAGCTCCTGCGTCATATGTAGGCTGAGGTCAGGTCCAACTTTGTGAACGTCTTTCCTCCAGCCAGGGTCGCAAATAGGTCGTCTGCCTTGGGTAGCGGGTACTGGTCATCGTTACTTTAGTCACCATAAATTCTGACCGTGCTGTCACCTTTGAGTTCCGGGACAATCGGACTGGTCCAATCGTTGAACTTCACCGGTGCGATGATGTCTTCTCGCTGCAACCTGTCCAGCTCAATTTCCACTTTCTCTCGCATCATATACAATACCGCTCGTGCCTTGTGGTGCATGGGTCGTGTACCAGGAACCAAGTGGATCTGCACCTTCACTCCCCGAGAAACTTCCAATGCCTGGCTCGAACAACGATGGTAATCTGCTCAGAACCTGGCCACATGAGGCGTCGTCGACGGACGAAAGCACTCGGGTATCATCCCAGTTCCAGCGGATTTTTCTCAGCCAGCTTCTGTCGAACATTCTGTCGAATCCCCTGGCACGATCCATAGTGGGAGTCCGTGCACTGCTCCATCATAGGAGACTTTTACTTCTGCGCTGCCAATTACAAGGATCAGCTCTTTGGTGCAAGTTCTTAGCTTGGTGTGAATGGGGATAAGCTTGGGCCTGTGTGCCTTGTTGCTCCACAGCCTGTCGAAGGCCTTTTTGCTCATTATAGACTGACTCGCACCCGTGTCCAGTTCCATGAATACTGAAATTCCGTTGTTCAACTTTTAACATGATCTGTGGACATTTCGTGGTGAAGGTCTGTACCCCGTACACTTCTGCCTCCTCTAGTTCAGCCTGATCCACCATGGATCAATCTTCCTCTGCAATGTGGTGGTTTGCAGCTAGTCTATACATTCGTTGGAGGTGTCCCATTGTTCTGCAGCCATTGCACGCAAAGTGTTTGAAGCGGCATTGATGGGCCCGATGATCACCTCCACAACACCAAAAGTTTGTTAACTGCCTCGCATTAACGATTGATGGCGGACTCTGGGTCATCTGAGGTCATGCAGCAGCCGGCGTGTACGTTCTGCCGTGTACATTCCTGCTTGAAAACGATGTAACTTTGTGCACAGTACTAGCCGAAACCTCTTTATGCTGCGAAATTTGTTAGGTGTTATCGCTGGTAGACATAAATGCCTGGGCTATCGTTATGGCTTTGCTCAGATTTGGTGTTTCAACAGTCAATAGTTTGCGAAGGATAACCTCATGGCCAATGACAAGCAGAAAAAAGTCTGAGCATTTGTTAAAGGAATCCATCGAATTCGCAATGTCCTGCAAGGCGCCTTAGTTCGGCGACGTAACTCGCCACTTCCTGGCCCTCCGACTGTTGACAAGTGTAGAACTGGTACCTTACCATCAAAACGCTTTCCTTCAGATTTAGGTGCTCCCGGACCCGCGTACACAATTCTTCATAGGATTTGGTTGTTAGTTTCACCGGAGCTAGAAGATTCTTCATGAGGCCATAGATTGTTGCCCCACAGTCGGTAAGGAGGATCGCCCTTCGTTTGGCAGCATTCTCGTCGGCCACGAAGTATTGATCGAGTCGCTCCACGAAGGCATCTCAATCGTCCCCTTCAGAGAATTTCTCCAGGATACCAACAGTTCTTTGCATTTTCGCTTGGTTGTTCGTTACCTCATCGCCAATTGTTACGCTCATAATAAAGGATGAAACTGAGTACTGTATGCAATGAGTAAGTGTGACCTTAGCTCCTTTAATTAAACTCCAGAGTGTTGGTACAGCGTGGGAGGCCTGCTTATATACAGTGCTCCCAAGGGATACTGGGATCCCTTGGGACTCTAACAGGTAGGCCCTCTGGTGGTGGTGTGAAACAGGTTGCCAAGGGTTACATACATAACAGTTTCTATACGCACAATCGCTCCGAGGGCCAGGACGTGGCTGAATTTGTCACCGACCTGAGACGTCTCGCTGGGCCGTGCAACTTCGGAGCTGCATTGGAGGAAATGCCGCGGGACTTTTTCATGCTTGTCATTGGCCACGAGGTCATCCTTCGAAGACTGCTGGATCTCTACACCTGAGCAGGGCCATCATGATCACCCAGGCATGCATGTCCACAGACGAAAACTCGAAACAGATATCTTCCCAGCATCGAAACACACCGGCAAGTTCTGTGCATAAAATAATATCGTCGCAGGCAGAGCTGCACATGGCAGGGCCTACTCGTCTGCGTTTGTACGACCTGTAACTGCTCAAAGTTCGCCATCGTGGGTGAATCAAATCTTGCTTTGTTGGCGCTGCGGAAGCTATCATCGGGCTCATCAATGCTGATTCAAGCAATATGTGTGCAAAGGCTATGCAACAATGGGCACCTTCAGCGAATGTGTCTGCAACCGATCAAGCGTGCTGCGACACACCATGTGGCTGAGGATGATCGATCCAGCGTGGATCAAGCGACACAGACAACTCAGCCCGAGGTACAGGACGAAGAAGTATATGAGGTACATTATTTTACCGAAAGTCCTCCGATAATGCTGGAAGTTAAATTAAATGGGGTTCCATTATCCATGGAATTGGACATGGGTGCAAGTCAATCAATAATGAGCCAGAGGGCTTTCGAAAAGCTGTGGGACACGAAGGTTAAAAAGACCCAAACTGAGCCCAATCAATACAAAGCTGCGTACCTACATCGAAGAGCTCATACCAGTCCATTGGCAGCGCGGCAGTAAAGATATCGTACGATTGAGCTGTGCATAATTTATCGTTGTGGATCGTTCCAGGCAATGGCCCAACGTTGTTCGGCAGGAGTTGGCTTGAGAAAATTAAATGGAACTGGAATGATATTAAAGCCTTATCATAAGTGGATGATGCTTCATGTGCTCAAGTGCTGAGCAAGTTTCCCTCGTTGTTTGAACCAGGCATCGGCAACTTCACGGGAGCCAAGGTGCAGATCCACCTAGGCCTGGATGCAAGACCCGTCCCTCACAAGGCTCGGGCGGTTCTGTACATGAGGGAGAAGGTCGAGATCGAACTGGAGAGACTTCAACAGGAAGGAATCATATCACCAGTTGAGTTCAGCGAATGGGCCAGTCCAATTGTCCCAGTGTTGAAAAGTGATGGCACGGTCAGGATCTGCGGCGACTACAAGGTAAGGATCAACCGAGTCTCGATACAGGATCAGTACCCATTACCCAAGGCTGACGACCTGTTTGCAATGCTAGCGAGGAGAGGGGAGGGAAGTTGTTCACCAAATTGAACCCGACCTCCGCTTACATGACACAGGAGCTGGTCGAATCGTCAAAAAAACTGATGTGCACAAAGGACTGTTTATATACCACAGATCCCCTTTTGGAATTCGCTCGGCGGCAGTCATATTTCAGAGAAACATGGAAAGTTTGCTGAAGTCCGAAACGAGAACTGTCGTGTTCCAAAATAACATCCTGATCATCGGTCGCGACGCCACCGAATACCTGCACAACCTGGAAGAGGTTCTACGGCGTCTGGACAGAGTGGGACTTGGGCTAAAATGTTCCAATGCGTTTTCGTGGCACCAGAAGTCTAATTCCTGGGGAAAAAGATTGCAGCAGGCAGCAGACGGCATCAGGTCTACGGACTCGAAGACAGAGGCCATCAAGAATGCACCCAGACTCCAGAGTGTGATGGAGCTACGTTCATTCCTGGGTCTTCTCAACTATTTCGGTAACTTTCTATCTAGTTTGAAAACATTGCTCAAGCCATTGCACATGTTGCTGAAAAGCTGAGAAAGGGCAATGACTAGATTTGGGGCAAATCTCAAGACAGAGCCTTTGAGAGGGCCAGGAACCTGCCACGTTCCAATAAACTACTGGTACATTATGACCCATGTAAGCGGTTAGTGCTGGCCTGCGACGCCTCATCATATGGGGTCAGTTGTGTGCTCCAGCAAGCCAATGTATCTGGCAAACTCCAACCAGGTGCATACGCGTCCAAAGTCTGTCTAAGGCTGAAAGAGCCCATAGTATGGGAGAGAAAGATGCTTTAGCATGCATATATGAGGTTAGGAAAATGCACCAATATCTGTTTGGGCTTCAGTTTGAGTTTGAAACAGACCACAAAGCCGTCATTTCATTGTTTTCTGAGAGCAAAGGTATAAACACCAATGCCTCGTCCCGCATCCAAAGATGGGCACTGACATTATCTGCTTACAATTATGTCATCCGCCACAGACCAGGTACTGAAAATTGTGCTGATGCGCTTAGCCGGCTACCATTATCCATAACCGGGGTGGAAATGCTATAGCCCGCAGACTTGCTGCTGGTCATGGATGCCTTCGAGAGTGAGGGGTCACCCGTCACGGCTCGCCAAATTAGGACCTGGACCAGCCAGGGTCCTGTACTGTCAAGCATAAAAAGGTGGGCCTAAATGGAAATTGGTCTGCCATTCCCAGGGCAATGCAGGATGAAATTAAGCCTTACAGATGAATTGTCTATTCAGTCTGATTGTCTGTTATGGGGTAATTGTGTTGTTATGCCAAAAAAAGACAGGGAAACTTTTGTGCGAGATTTACACAGTACCCATCCAGGCATTGTCATGATGAAGGCCATTGCCAGATCTCACGTTTGGTGGCCAGACATTGACTCAGAATTGGAGACATGCAACACTTGCATGCAACTGAGTAATGCACCTGTGGAGGCTCCGCTGAGTCTGTGGTCATGGCCATCCAAACCATGGTCAAGGTTCCAGATAGACTTTGCCGGCCCCTTTCTCAGCAAAATGTTTTTAGTGGTAGTGGACGCTTACTCCAACTGGATTGAATGCGTAATCATGTCATCCAGCACATCCACAGCCACTATTGAAAGCCTCTGGGCCTTTTTCGCCACCCATGGACTGCCCGACGTCCTTGTCAGCGACAACAGGTCGTGTTTCGCCAGTTCGGAGTTCCACAAGTTTATGACCCGTAATGGCATCAAGCATGTCAGGCCTGCCCCTTTCGAACCCGCGTCTAACGGTCAAGCAGAGCGGGCTGTCCAAACCATTAAGCAGAGCCTAAAACGCGTGACTCACGGCTCCCTAGAGACCCGCTTGTTCCGCATTCTGCTCAGTTACCGGACGAGACCCCACTCGCTCACCGGTTTCCTCCTACCGAGCTGTTAATGAAGAGAGGCCTCAAAACCAGCCTCTCCCTTGTACACCCGGATCTCAATGATCATGTCGAAACCAGAAGGCAACGGCAGCAATGGTACCACGATCGCGCGGCCGTATCACGTGACATTGCTGTTCATGACCCTGTGTTTGTCCTGAATTATGGTCATGGTCCAAAGTGGGTTGCTGGCACGGTTTTGGCCAAGGAGAGGAACAGGGTGTTTGTAGTCAAACTGTTAAATGGCCAAACATGCAAGAGGCACATCGACCAAACCAAACTGCGATTCACAGACAACCCAGAACAAATTGAAGATGACATCATCATAGACCAACCAACACACATCCAACCATCAGTTGACCCTTGTGTCATTCACGAAGATGAACCTACCATCCCCGACAGTCCTGTCAGACCGACTGCTCCGCAACGCAGCAATGGTCCTACTAACTCACCCAAGCTTGGGTTCGAACTGAGAAGATCAACCAGGGAGCGGAAGGCCCCGGACCGTCTCAACTTGTGAATACAACCTGTACCAAGGACTTGAGAGAATGATGTTATGTATGTTAACTAGGTTTTACCTGCCACCGGGGGCACGACTGTCGGAGTCCTAATGGTCACTGGCAGACACGTGCAAGTCGTATGTATAATGTTGGCAGCCATGTTGAATCCTCACTTTGAGAATGAATAAACTGGAGTAAGGTCATGCCTGAACTTGCTCACCGTACTTAGCCTCGTGGGGTTATTCGATACATAATAATTAAGACATTGACAATATTTTTCTCAAGCATATGTTAAAGGGTCAGCCTTTCTAGATAATGAATGTTTACTTTTTCCAATCTCTGGACAGCTTTATATTGCCGATGCACTAAGCAAACATTGACCTATTGGGGGCAATTTTCTATTGCCACTTACTTGTCCGTTTCTCACCTGATAACTGGAAGAGAATAATTGGTTGGGTACCTTGGAAAGCCCATTGACGCCCAAGCCCACCTGAGTCAAATCAGGCAGGCTTTTAAGTGGACGCAAAGGAGGCTGTTTAAATATGCAAATTGGGGTCGTATGCGGTTGTAGGACCCCTATTGCCATTTGGATGGGTGGTGTGTGCACTGAGCACGCTAGGCCCATTCCTTAAAAGAGTACTGGAGGCTGCTCCAAAAATGGGCTGGGGAATGTTTGTGGGGCCTGGAGGAGCAGGAGTTAGACAGGATCCAATTAGTGCCGGATATCACTGACACTACCTGCATCAAGTTCTGTGAAGCTGTCTTTTTGACAGACCACATAAAAAGCATCTGGAAGCCAGCAGGTGTACACTGAATTGGTAAGTCTGTATGATCCATAACAGACTCGATTCCAATCACTATCTGTGGTCTGCACTGACTGAGCTGATCTCGACTAGAGTGGTGATCGGAGAATTACTGTTGGCCACAGCATCCCAGAGCTTTTGCAAGTGGCAACTCTCATCAACTTTAAAGAAAAACCTATTGATGGAACTAAGGAATTTTTCATGAGCTGGAACAATGCTAGATAGACAGCTGAGTGAGGAGGATGCTGTAGGAACACATTAAGATTTAAAAGGACAGTATCCCCAAGTGCCCCAAGTACTCAATATGTACCTGGAGACGGACGATGGAAGGGTGCAGCTAATTATTCCTCCTCCTTACTAGGAGAAACATATTTAAAAGGTCAGGTTTTTTTGCAGCACATAGTGGTACCAAAATAAAAATCCCAAGCCTGCTTTGATATTGCATAAAAAACTTTTAAATGAAAAGATGTGTTCCAGAACATCACCTTGAAGAGTTTTAAACCACTCTGTTGGACACCACTAACAATGCTTTAAGCAAGCATTTGCATGATGACTAGGTGAACACATGTAAGTGGAGAGCACAGCAGCATGTTATCAGGCAGAACATTCCATACAGCATTGTCAACCATATAACCAAAGACACAAGCTGACCTAAGCCAAGTATGCTTTTATATTATTTAAATAAATGATCCTAGATAAATTTCAGCATACACTATGAATCCATTAAGCTGTCTCTTTATCTTTAGACAGCCATACTGGCTGCAAGCAGACTGAGCACTGGCTTCATAACATCCTGAAATAAAATTAGTGGCTTCATAGCATTCTCACATCATAAACTCCGATATAAATTGTCAATACACAGTACATTTAAAATGTGAAATGTCTACATTAGATTGAAACATAGACTCCTTCCCAAAATAACAGCAGCACAAGCAGTGTGCATAAAGGAAGTTGAAGGTTACTGGCTTGAAAGCGGAGATCTGCACCTTCGATGTATGTAGGTTTGATTGCTGCTCTCTGGAATGAATCAAACTGCCTTCTGCAAAATAAATGTTCTCAGCCAGAAACTGGTGGCGTGCCTTTCTCACCTGAACATATGAGAGAGAAAATCCCAGACTTATACTGTTGAATCAAATCAAACTTTAAATTCCCATTAATTATGATCTGACGCGAATCAGCAGAATCTGAACTGCCCATTATTTGAATTAAAATATCACTGATTTCGTGAAATTCTAAGGTATCCAATTTTAAGCCAAACATGTCCCAAAAGGTGTGGACATGTTTTAGTATCCCAAAATGGCACATTACATTCTATACTGATCAACAGAATGAAGAACATGGCTCTTCAAATCAAGCTAACCATTTAAATTTAACGGGTCAACAGAACTAAGTTTTAATCAAGTTATAGACTCACTCCAGGATTCAGAGCTCCTCATTTGCAATTGCGTTCAATCCAAATTGCATTGATTTTTACCCCTTGAGCAGTGGAGTTTGATTCAACTGGAAATGACGCTACAACCAGACAATGATCATTATGCCTTTGCGCTATCAGCGCAGCTTTTGCATGAGCACCAAGAGTCCAGACCGAGATTGCTTAGCCACTTCCAATCCATCAGAAAGAACATCCTGGACCCCAGCCTCTTGCTGGTGTGGCCGACAGTAAGCTGGTACCACAATACTTATTCCCTTCTGTCGCTGCTGTCCCCAAGAGAACATGCCATGTTCCTAAGGTGATGGTATAATAAAGCATCCATGTCAGCAGTGATATTATACAGGTCCAGATGTAAACCCGTGGAAGAGATTATTAGAATGTATTTGAATTATTCCTGAAGTCATTTAAAAAAACATTTTGAACATAATTTAGATCCATAGCAATCTAACTTGAAATTATGTAACAGAGATAGTAGAGTTATTATTAATTGTAGGCGTCCACAGACAGACAAGGCATTGTAGAAGTGAGTCTTTAGAGAACTTACTAATAACCTCTTAAAGTAGTTGAGGTTCTTTTGTTGTTCAATACTTGTAACAAGCAGTTTTATAGATCTTTTTCCTGTCTCCTAAAGACGCCTGCCTGGCAGGCCTGTCCATTTGAAAATGTAGCCAACAGAATACATGCCAAAATATGATCTGGCAGGAAGTGGAAGTAAAAGCCATTTACATTTTAAAATGCCAGGTACACTTAAGATATGTTAAATATGAGTGACTCAATCAAGAACTGATGCAGGAGGATTTTCTTTCACAACTAACTAGGATTTTTATCATCAGCAAGTTTGAACAGCAAGCTTCGGTGGGAATCACTGATTTCACCGCTCCCCCGCCCAATCCCCAGTCCCTGGGGGAAGTTGTGGGATTTTGTGGCTGTTAGATCTCAGGTTTCAAAAATAAATTATACTATTTAAGTGATAAAAATTTCACTATTAGCCGCTGCTTTTTAATTGAAGCTTTCAATATGTAGAACAGCATGTTGCTGATACCGCATGCACAGAGATGACTCCACAGCCAAAAACGTCCAGCAGGGTTAGCGACACCACTGCTGTAGCAATGTTATGTTTCTTGTGGCTTTATGAGACATCTCGCTACCCCAAGCTACTGGAAAGTGAGCGTACATATATATAAGCTGTGGCTGCAATATTTAACCTTCTTTGTGAGACAGATAAAGGAGAGAAAAGTGTGGAAAGATGCACAATTTAAAAAAAAATGTCACATATGATTGCCAAGAGCAAAAACTGTCAGGAAAACAGACTAGTTTTACATTTGCTACTCTCAGATACAGCATTAAGCACTCTCACCTCAGATCTGAAGGAGCGCGGTTCTTGCATAAACTTACACATCTGCCTCACCCTGAAAGCACCATCATTTGACACTTGCTTATCTATTTGCTCGATCTCAAGAGTGAGATTACAGTCTCAGTAGGAAAGTTAAATTAATAGAAATCGGTTATGGAAATGCATTTTCATTATTGCATCTAAACAGCTAATGCCTCTGATGCCATCATTAGCTCATGGTCCTTTACACAAGCGACTTTGAATTACATCTGGAAAAAAGAATTCTGTGGACTAAGACTAATGGGGTTAATAAGAGCTTATTTCAGTAAAACGAGGTAGGAAATTTTAGTACTAGAGAATGGAACATCTTTACACTTTGTACAACTAACGTCATCACCAATCACTCCAGGCCAGGACCTGTACCATCAGAAGTACAATACAGTTCTCTCTATCTTGTCCCAACTGTGCATGATAACCACAACTTCAGCAGATCAACTGTATATTTTTTATCATTTTCCAAACACATTGTAGAGTTAATAACATTTTAAATTTTGCTAAGGCATGCCAAATCTCCAGCACTTTAAGCTCTTGGGCCACCACAAACTGCATTGATATTGTCCAAATTAATTTCTTCTATGAACCTCCTAGGCAGCAGAGGATGATCACATAATTATCGAATCATACAGCACAGGATGCCGCCATTCGGCCCATCATGCCTGTGCCAGCTCTATCCAATTAGTCTTACTCCCCTGTTCTTTTTCCATAGCTCTGCATATTTTTCCTTCCAAGTAGATATCCAATTCCTTATTGAGAGTTACTATTGATACTTTCTTCCCATCAGCATGGCTAGTTTGAACCCTTATCTTAGAGGTAAACAGGTTAGAATTACATCGAATACACAGCACAGAAGCAGGCCATTCAGCCCAATCCATCTGTGCTGTGTTTATACTCCACACGAGTCGCCTCCTATTCTACCTCATCTCAGCCTTTCAGCATATCTTTCTATTCCATTTTCTCTGGTGTACTTGTCTAATTTATTTATAAATATAAAGTACCAGCCTGTATTTTATGCATGCATACATAATTTTAGTTAAAACCTCAGATCCTAAAGTAGGTTGTAAAGTACTTGCAACTTTGGCAAGCGCGTAAACCTGGCAGTATCGCATCAGCCATCCAAGGGAAGTTGGGCAGGGTGAATAATAGGCAGTTGATCCAATACTAACAGTTTTACGTCCCCATAGTTGAAAGCACGCACCATCTTCCTGTTGAGGTCCCTTATAAGCATTCAGTACTGTTTTTTTCACAGATGATACTGTATTGTTAGCAGACTCACCTGGGAATCTGTTACACCCTATTCACCATCTTAAACACTTGACAATCCTGAACAATGGATAAATTTACCAGCAAGTGGCCCCAAGTGCAGTATTATGGCTTTGCACAGCTCAAGAAGGGACCTCTGCCTCAATTGCAGAATCAGATCAGTATGAGAGAGTGGATGCCAACTTTAGCCTGGGCAGTTCTTTGGGATCACGCTGATCATGAGTGAAGGTTTGCAGTACTTTAGTTGTCCTCATCTTTCTTCAATGGATCGAAGCATCAATGCAGCTTAAGCTCGTTACATGCAAGACATGTGCCTCAACAGTTTCTCTTTTATCGTTCAGAATTCAATTCTGAGCTGTGCAGCTGAATGGACTTTTCCAGCCCACGTATGAGATCCAGATGTGAATTGGATTGCAGCAAAATGGGGAAACAGTGCGGGGAGTACTTTAGCCTACAGTGATTTGCCCTAGAGTACTCTACATAAAAACATAAGAAATAGGAGCAAGAGTAGGCCATTTGGCCCCTCGAGCCTGCTCCACCATTCAATAAGATCTGATCTTGGCCTCAACTCCACTTCCCTGCCCGCTCCCCAATCGTTTAAAAATCTGTCTATCTCCGCCTTAAATATATTCAATGACCCAGCCTCCGCAGTTCTCCGGGTTAGAAAATTCCATAGATTCACGACCCTCAGAGAAGAAATACCTCAACTCCGTTTTAAATGGGCGACCCCTTATTCTGAAACTATGAGGGGCATCACCATCACAACCTCTTTGCCAAATTGAACAGATGATGTTGAGTAAATTCAATAATAGGATACTGGACGGAGTCATCTCGATTCAAATGCCTAACTGGTGCCAAGCTGTCTAGCATGTCCTTCCACCATCTGAAGGTGGATGTCTGTTCTATAGCTTCTGAAAAAGAGATGACAGCTACTGCAAGGAGTCACCTAGATGCCACTTGTAAGATCACATTCTCCTATATCCATGGTTTGCCACCTTTGCTGGTTGGGTTAGAGAGAAGAAAACAGATGCAGCTGAAGCTCTGTATCTTCACCTGGTGCTACTACCGTTTGATGGAGGATCTGGCATTGCACAATCACATATTATGGCGAGCTGCATTGCTCACCAAGCCATACTTTTTACAACTGTTTACAACCACAACTGTTTACAATATACATAGATGACCTGGAAGAGGGGACAGAGTGTAGTGCAACAAAATTTGCAGATGAAACTAAGATTAGTGGGAAAGCGGGTTGTGTAGAGGACTCAGAGAGGCTGCAAGGAGATTTGGATAGGTTAAGCGAATGGGCTAAGGTTTGGCAGATGGAATCCAATGTCGGAAAATGTGAGGTCATCCACCTTGGGAAAAAAAACAGTAAAAGGGAATATTATTTGAATGGGGAGAAATTACAACATGCTGAGGTGCAGAGGGACCTGGGGGTCCTTGTGCATGAATCCCAAAAAGTTAGTTTGCAGGTGCAGCAGGTAATCAGGAAGGCGAATGGAATGTTGGCCTTCATTGCGAGAGGGATGGAGTACAAAAGCAGGGAGGTCCTGCTGCAACTGTACAGGGTATTGGTGAGGCCGCACCTGGAGTACTGCGTGCAGTTTTGGTCACCTTACTTAAGGAAGGATATACTAGCTTTGGAAGGGGTACAGAGACGATTCACTAGGCTGATTCCGGAAATGAGGGGGTTACCTTATGATGATAGATTGAGTAGACTGGGTCTTTACTCGTTGGAGTTCAGAAGGATGAGGGGTGATCTTATAGAAACATTTAAAATAATGAAAGGGATAGACAAGATAGAGGCAGAGAGGTTGTTTCCACTGGTAGGGGAGGCTAGAACTAGGGGGCACAGCCTCAAAATACGGAGGAGCCAATTTAAAACCGAGTTGAGAAGGAATTTCTTCTCCCAGAGGGTTGTGAATCTGTGGAATTCTCTGCCCAAGGAAGCAGTTTAGGCTAGCTCATTGAATGTGTTCAAGTCACAGATAGATAGATTTTTAACCAATATGGGAATTAAGGTTTACGGGGAGAGGGCGGGTAAGTATTGAATGGCGAAGCAGGCTCGAGGGGCTAGATGGCCTACTCCTGTTCCTAATTCTTATGTTCTTATGTACTTGAGGAGTTCCTTACTGTATGCAAAGTAGAGCCTCAAACCCGTGCTCGTCAGCTGTCCAATGACCAACTCTTTGGGGTCGATGTGGCTCCAAGGTGAAAAGCTTGGCAATGGAAGTCCAACATCAAGTCCAATCCTCGTGACAGCATCTGTAACCCGATACCTCAGCCAAGCAGGTCTGCAGTACTCCAAAGTACTGTTGTTGATTGACCAGTCAACCTTATTCGTTTTAACACCAAGAGAGGTAGACCCGTCATGGTCACCTGTCACTCAACGCCACATGGGTGGGATAGGCCAAATGGCCTATTCCTGCGACTATTTCATATGTTTTTATGTCCTGACTGAGCAAGCAGCAGGAAGCCTTCCCTGTTTAAGTTTGTCAGTAGCTTGGATTGACGACTCTTAAATGTGGTGATGGGTTTCTAAGTATGTCAGACATTCAGCTGACCAAAAAACAGCAAATAGCCACATTATGAAAAATATCATTATACTGTATGAGGGGTTAAATTGTGCAGCCAGCATAAATGTTACATAAGCTGCAATAATGAATTCTAAAATAAAAGATAGGGAATTCAGAAAAAAATTCAATGTGGAAAGCACACTATTAAGAACAAAGCCATACTGAAGAGTGGTGTTATATGCATGTTTACAACGTTATAGAAATTTCTTGGTATCCAGTGTCACCAACCTTGAGGCACTGCATTATACCAGGAGGTTCACCATGGGCAGATGCAGGCAAGGTGCCATCATCGCGGGAGAGCTGAGAACCAATAAGTTAACGCTGTCTGTGTCTTATCAGACACTCCACGTCAAATTTGCTTTCAAACTCTGAAGCTATTCTAAATCGCTAATGTGAAAACACAAATGACATAATTGAATCTGGCATGATAAGAAGCAGAGATATAAATCACTTGAACCTTTGTGCTAAGTCCGATTAATTTAAATTATTTTGAAACTTTACATTCATATATGGGAAGAAATCGCAATTATAATTCTGCCTGATTAAATAAGGCTTTTCCCTTGTTTTATTTTCTTGACTAATTTTCTCTTCCCTCCTCCTTTCATGGTTCTGTGGGGGCCGGAGGTGGGACACAGACAACACAACTTGTGAAAGTAAACTAAAACAGCCACCAAATGATTTAATCCCCATCCTACCCCTTTCACACTGATTACATTTAACAGATTGTATGCCTCCCAATAGCAAGTTCCTTCAGGGAAAAAAAAATCTGCTTCCCCCACATGTTTGCCTCTTAATAACCTTAGAGGTAGAATAGAAAATCACTGAGTTGTTTAAAACAATTGCTATGAAGCAAGAATAAGGCCATCAACATCTTCACTGTGCAACTAGAGGTGGGCAATATGGCCTTGCCAACTCTGCCCACACCCAGAGAACACATTTAGA
Source organism: Pristiophorus japonicus (assembly GCF_044704955.1). NCBI lineage: Eukaryota > Metazoa > Chordata > Chondrichthyes > Pristiophoridae > Pristiophorus > Pristiophorus japonicus. The sequence continues at coordinate 235,282,492 of NC_091984.1, read as the reverse complement.
AGTAACTGAGCAAGTGGTATCAAGTGACAGGCAAGTACTGAGCTGCATGGTAAAGAGATTTTTCATGTTGAACCAGAAGACAAGAGGAAATGAACATAAGAAAACATACCTTCTTGGCTTGTCGTTGGCAGTATATATATTGCCAACTTACTGAGCCTTTCTTCAAACCATGATATGCACTTTATATGCAGCAATATAAACAGGGCAATTGCAAGTTCCAGAACCCAGCTTCACTTTGTTGAAATTAAAGATGCGGCAGGTGCATTCTTAATTTCGATGTGGTCGAGCCCAAATGAGTTTGTCAATAATATCTGTTAAGATATGTAAATGTATTCCTGAACTACTATATTTTTTGGATCAAAATTCAAAATGGCACTGCACCTTCCATCTGTTAAAAGAGCAATAGCTTTTACTCTTAAAATGTTTCTGTAAAACTTGAATACTGGCTGATGCATTCTTTGCTTATCATTTTGGCACAGATGAAACACAGACCACAGAAGTAAGACACAACTTTCTTTTCTCTTCAGGGCTGAAATATAGTCCCATGCATGCTGGCTGTCCTTCAGTATCTCATCCAAGTGGCCATTTTTCACACAAGAGACAAGATTAAAATTGTTGTCAGGCTATTCAATTTTGTGGTTCCACAGCTAAGAGCACCTGCGTTAGCTGTGGAACCACAAAATTGAATAGCCTGATGCCCACAAATGCAGACTTTCCAGCAGGGGTTACTCGATATTAAGCAGGCATGGAGCCCTGACTGATTTTCTCCCCTTCCAAACAAAAGGGGCTAAGGCCAAATGTAGCATCTCTTGGCCTCGCTGAGAAAAGCTAACAGCAGATATGAGAGATGGGACTTCTACATGCCTCAATATCACCGGAGAAAGCATGCGCACGGTGCACCGATTTAGCATTTCATTCAACAGTGCAGCACTCCCTCAGTACTGCCCTTCAGTGTCAGCCTAGATTATATGCTCAATTCTTTGCTGTGGGGCGTGAACCCACGACCTTCTGGTCTCAGAGGTCACAGTGCTACCACTGAGCCAAGGTTGACACCAGTAAATTTTATATGGAGGAGATACTATTTTTTGTTTTATTTTATGCAATTCGGCACATTTTGCAGAATATTGTTCTTGTGGTTGAAATATGCTTGCGCGCTGCAATGTTAAAGGATATTTTGGTACTCAAAGGGGATATCATCCAATTTCATTTCTCTCTTTCTCTGAGAAAAGACCAGAATCTTAAATATCTAAGTGTCTGTAGTATTAAAGCTGTTGGTGCTGTTATTAAATGGTAGCAAGTTGAAACAGGAATGCAAGTGAATACATTATTGTTAAATTCTTCCACTAAATTATTGCTTAATTGTGCAGCCATCCTAAAACGGAAAAAGGCAATTACTCAGAAGAAAAGCCACATCTGTCAGATTTTGAATGTGTCTCATGAAATGACCTTCGAAACATCTCTGCTGACTAAAGCACACCACCCACTATTTGACAGTGGTGATAATGAAGCGAGAAAAATTGAAGGGAAAGTTTTGTCGGTGCAACCAACAGCTCACTTTCAGTGTGAGTCACGCTGCAGGTAAGCACCACCTTCACCTGCCACAGCAGTGCTCGAACCTCTCGTGTCATCACATCTCAAGGGACTGATGGAAGCAGCATTCCAAACCAACCTTCTGGACCATGCTGATTTTGTGAAATCAACAAATTATACTATTAACTTTGAAAAATATTTTATGCTCCACTAATTTCTTGATTAATATGACTTACTTCCTTACATTCCACAGCTCTCTAAATTGTTACAATCACTGGGGTCTATGAAGGACTTGTTACAACCAAGCCAGATTGAGTGCAAACACCAGAAGCTTGGCACATTTAAAAATATTAATAACCGAGTAACATGATCAATAAGATTTCTTGACTCTCAACCAGATGGTCATGAGTTAAGAGTCCCAGGGATACCTGTCACTCGAACTAGCTCTACTCGGTTGGTCGCGTTCCATCTGCTCTCAGCCAAGCTGAGAGGTGATCATATTGAAACATATAAGATTATGAGGGGGCTTGACAAGGTGGATGCAGAGAGGATGTTTCCACTGATGGGGGAGATTAGAACTAGAGGGCTCTTAGAATAAGGGGCCACCCATTTAAAACAGAGATGAGGAGAAAGTTCTTCTCTGAGGGTTGTAAATCTGTGGAATTCGCTGCCTCAGAGAGCTATGGAAGCTGGGACACTGAATAAATTTAAGACAGATATAGACAGTTTCTTAAACGATATGGGGAGCGAGCAGGGAAGTGGAGCTGAGTCCATGATCAGATCAGCGATGATCTTATTGAATGGCGGAGCAGGCTCAAGGGGCCGTATGGTCTACTCCTGTTCCTATTTCTTATGTTCTTACGTAAGCTGCACCATTTCAGAGGGAGTAGGGGTGGAGGTGGATAAGCTGACAGCTCAATCTGCACCACAGAACTTGCTCGTTGCTAACCAATTAGGAAGCAGCACCGTCAGCAGGTAGAAAGCTCTGCCACCCAGAATGTTCTGCCCTCTTATTGTAGCGGACTGGGTCACTGGTTAGCAACACAGTTGCATGTGCGAGAAAATCAGAAATTTAAAGAAAAAAATGTAAAAGGGAGAGGGGAATTCTGTGAATATAACACAGCTATTTAAAAAAAATATAGTTTTCCCTTCTTCTGTACCAGTGACTACAGGTGATATTAAAGCGACCAAGTTTACTTGAGGAGCATCAACTTCCAAATTTACTTAAAAAATAGATGTCAAAAGATTCAAGATATAGCACAGGAACAAGATAGTACACATGAAGTTATTCATAGCACGTGTAAAACATTTCTTCGAGCACTGTTAAAATGTCAAAGCTTTGAGGAGAACTGACTTCATAACTTTCCCATAGATATATTGAATTTCTATGCATTGCACCATTATACTACCAGCAGTTTGACGATATACTTCACCACGTAACCCCCAAAATTGAAGCTGTTTTAGGAATGGAAATGTGTAGCTCAGGAGGAGGCCACTCTTGCCTTGTGCTGAGTTCAGGCCTCTCACAGAGGTTAATTTTACACAGTCCCATTTATAGAATGAGAGATTTCAACTACCCAAGATTTTCTTGTCATAGTTAGTTAAGTCAGAACATGTTCCAAACGCTTACAAAATACTTACGCTCATAAACAGCCAGTCAGTGGTGGAACACAATGCTGATTTCATGCCACTTTGACGGAGGCTCCCAATCCTAGCTACAGGGGCATCAATTTCATCCATTATCCAGACTCCACAGAGTGCAGTGTTTGCTGAGGCAGAAATATCGCACCTCAGGAGAAAACTGACAATTTTCTGTCTTGCCAGTCTACATTTCAAACTGATAGATGAGAATGGAACAACACTGGCACGTGAGGTTATGGAAGAGTCTGCCACTTGTCTATCAAGAGAGCAGCATCCCCAATGACCAGGAATAAAAAAAAGCAGGGAGAAAAAAAGATCTTCTGTCCAATTAAAGAATGAACATGAGACACAACCTCAGACACTAAATGATTCTTTTATCCATCATAGTCATTTTGTAAATTGAGCCTATTGGTAAAAGACTGCAACCCCAGTCTATAAATATCATTTATATTATAATTTATCAATTGCTACACAAGTCACAGAATTAGTAGCCCTAGTATGAAAGCTACAAGACTCCACTATTGTTCAGCATCATTCATGTACAGCCTCAGTGTATCCACAGTATCACCTAACAGCCAGCATGCCTAATTGACCCAATTTTGTAGAGTACTGCTTTGAAAGAAATTCACAATAAAAAAAAACCAATTAAGACCGAAGAGAAAAAGACAGATCTGTTGCGACACGTATGCTAATTAATAAAGCATTCCAAAGGACAGAAGTAACGAGCCTTTTTTTTAAAATTGTGTAGCATATTTCTAGTGGAGCCATGAAAATTCATGAGAAGACACGATCAGCACAATGAACTCTGTTGTCAACCCTTCCTGTTCAGAGGTCCCAATTAAGACAGGAAGCTGCCACCTACAGATCATCTGATGTGTCAGATGAGAAGCTAGTGCTTGAAACAATCAGATAAGCATTGTGCATTAAATCTGATTATGGTCCTATCGCACCAGTAAAGGCCCTGCACAATATTACTGTCACTAATATCCTTTACCAAGCATGCTCAGTTCTAACAACAGACCTTTTGCTGCATTCTGCTACCAGGGTAACAAAGTACACCTGTTGGAAACGGTGGCACGCGTCTAACTTCACCAATATTTTTAAGAAGTGAATAAACACACTAGAGTCAGGAACAATACAAGAGAGCAACTGATCTGATAGAACTTTCCGGGAAGGGTTTAGATACATTATATAGAACTGGATTAGAGTGCTTTGCTGAAAAGCAGCCAGAGATTCCCAATTGTGACAGGCTACAGGAGATATCACATGTTATCATACAAAGCTGAATGACTTTCGGGAAACCAAATTACAAGCAAGGGACCAGTGACGATGCACCAAGACGACTTTTTCTTCCTTCCCACTGCTATAAACTAAAAAGTCATGCTCATTTGGGGTTATTAAGGGACCAAAGTTAAAATCATTATTCTTTTCTATGCTCTTTCCACTCTAAGGATGAGGTTATTAAACAAGGGTTTAGTAGCACTAGCAGTGAGCATCATTGCTGTTTGGTATGTGCTGTTATAACTTGCCCTTTCTCCCAACTCGTGGCAGGAAGACAGTTTCCATAAGTCGACCAATTCTCCAATGAAACGAAACACACACCCTTATGAATGCTGTGAGTGGGATAATGTATCACGGGACTAACAATCACTCCTCAACCATGTTATATCGCATTGGAGATAATGTGGGATACCAGCCATGTTTTTCTGTTCACTCCAAAAGGTGGTAAACACCATATTATTATTTCCAGGTTAAAACAACTTAGACAGTTTATTTACAACTAAGAAAATACACAGAAGCAGATGGTACAAATACTTAAGAAAATAAAATTCAGACGGTTAAAGTCTCCTCTTGAGTATGTATTGCTTACACATTACAAGACTTTTCTATGATTCAATTCAAAATTCTCATCCCTATTTTGAAATCCCTCCATGGCCTCGCCCCTCCCGATCTCTAATCTCCTCCAGACCCACAACCAGCCCCACCCCCTGCCCCCGAGATGTCTGCACTCCTCTAATTCTGCCCTCTTGAGCATCCCTGATTCTAATCACTCAACCATTGGTGGCTGTGCCTTCTGTTGCGAAAGCCCCAAAGCTCTGGAACTCCCTCCCTAAACCTCTCTTTCCGCTTTCAAGACGTTCCTTAAAACATAACTCCTTGATCAAGTTTTTGGTCATGTGTGCTCATTTCTACTTATGTGGCTTGGTGTCAAAATTTTTATCTCAATACTCCTGTGAAACGACTTGGGATGTTTCACTATGTTAAAGGTGCTATAAAAATACAAGTTGTTGTTGTTGTTGAAATAAGACTTCTGAATGAGCTGATACACGAAGGTGATATGAAACTCCAGTCCCCTGCAAAGAGCCCAGCTGTCAATTACATCAAACAAAGTTTGAGCCGTTAGGCCAATGGCTTTGTCAAAATAAATCTTTCATGGCACAGGTGTTAATGTTAGGGTATTGTAATGTCTGTAAGCTTGTAATGTTTGTAGCTCCACACTGTAGATGTGGACGTATTGTGTACTGCAACTACAGAGTTAATAATAAACAGAACCAGGCATGTTCCGGAGGCTTCCGATAGAGCTGCCTGCCATGTTAGAAAGCTGTGTGTGCGCTGCTGTGCTCTGTGAATATATCACATTTGGCGGCGAGATGGGATTTTTCGGATGATTTAAAGCTGAAATTTTGTTGGTGAAGGATTCAGCCAGCCGACAGAGAGACTTTGGAAGCTTCTGTCTTTGGGAAAAAGGTACAAAATCCGAGATAAAATACAGCACATTGTGTGAGCAGCTAGAAATTAAAATGGCAGCACCCTCAGGTGTAATGAGACATTTGGGTGAATATAGACGCGACCGGGAACATTTTAAAGCGTATGTAGATCAACTAGAAATGTATTTCACTGCAAATAACATAATCGAAGTTCCAGAGAATGCAGTCCAGAATCAAGCGATATTGGAACGGAAGAGATCTATCTTCTTATCGGAAGCTGGGGTGGCATTGTATGAAACCCTTGTAAATCTGCGTTTGTCTGACAAGCCAAAGGACACAATGCTTAAAGAGATTTTAACGAAGCTGGAGCAGCACTATAACCCCAAACCGTTAGAAATTGTTGAAAGCTATCGTTTCGGTATACAAAATCAAAAGGCTGATGAAAGTATCAGTGATTACATTTAGCATTAAAAAAAACTATCGATTCACTGTAATTTCGGAAACTTTCAAAACCGAGTATTACAGGATCGTTTTGTTGTGAAAAATGATGCGATCAGAAGAAAGTTATTGACGATGGACGACTTGACTTTTGAGATTGCTTGTCAGACAGCAAGGTCGATGGGCATGGCCGATCAATATTCCCGAGAATTAAATAATAATTACGGTCGTCAGTCAACCGAGGTAAATCACCTGCAGATTCAAAGTAAAATGCGATGGGGACCCAAAGTCTCAGAAACTGGAAATTCTAACAGAGTGTCGAAGTCGTGCTATAGGTGCCTGGGACAACACATTGCTAAAAGTTGTCCATGCATGAAGGCAGAGTGTTTCTTCTGCAGAAAGACTAGGCATCTTGCGAAGGCATGCCGACTGAAGGGTAAACCAGCGTTCAAAGTTCTGAGTAGAAATCCCAAGAGACTACATAGCATGGAATAACAACAACAGGATGTGGAGATGTTAGAGTCACACGTCATCAGGAGCACGAGGTTAACGGACAGCGATTCGGAAAGTATGAAAATCCACATCGATTTTGCGGGATTCAAGATACCAATGGAAATCGACACGGGTGCATCCATGAGTGTGGTACCGGAGTCGCTATACCTCAACAAATTGCGTGATTTCCCACTGGAAAAATCCAAGATGGAGCTGAGAGGCTACTCGGGAGAGAAAATTCCTGTGGTAGGTTGTATCACCGTACCGGTGAAATATAAGGATCAATTTCAGAACTTGCCTCTAAGTGAAAGGAGACAAGTCTGCCTTACTAGGAAGAAATTGGTTGAAATCACTGAAGCTGGATTGGAGTGAGATTTTCCGTGTGGAAGCGAGATTTGCATCAACGAATGCTGTTATCAAGAAGTATTCAAAGGTGTTCCGCGAAATGGGCAGTCCGATCCAAGACTTCAAGGCGAGTGTCAGGGTACAGAAGGACGCGAGATCGGTTTACTACAAGCCACGTTCCGTACTATGTGCACTCAAGAAGAAAGTTGAGCAAGAACTCAAAAGACTAGAGACTGAGAACATTATTTGTAAGATTGATCGATGTAATTGGGCTACACCCATTGTTGTTGTACCTAAGTCCGAAGGTAAGGTAAGGTAAGGTTGTGTGGTGATTATAAAGTAACCGTAAACCAGGTTCTAGAGGGTAAACTCCCCAATACATTGCCAAATATAGAAGATTTGTTCACAACACTGACAGGTGGTCAGATTTTCTCAAAACTGGATCTTACGAATGCCTACTTACAGCTTGAACTAGATGAGGAGTCCAAGTCATGCTTGACTATAATTACTCATCTAGGCTTGTATCAATTTAATAGGCTACCGTTTGGAGTGTCTTCCGCCCTTGCCATATTCCAAGGGGTGATGAACCAGATTTTGCAAGGTATTGAAGGGGTAGTATGTTATTTGGATGACATTAATTTCAGCACCAAATAGGCAAATTCATAACATATTGAATGAAGTCCTCAAACAGCTAGAGAAGCACAGAGTACGAGTGTCTGCTCGTAAGTGTGAGTTATTTCAAAACTTAGTGGAGTACTTAGGGTACAGGGTTTACATCCAACCTCGGGAAAGCTGGATGCAATCAGAAATGCACCCACTCCCAGGAATGTCACTGAACTTCGTTCATTCTTGGGTCTTTTGAACGATTATGGGAATTTCCTACCAAATTTGGCTACAGTATTACATCTACTGAATGAACTATTGAAAAAACATTTCCATTGGAAGTGATCAAAAGAATGCGATACTGCATTCAAGGAGTGTAAACGTAAATTGGTAGAGAGCACCATGTTAGTTCACTATGACATATCTAAGGAGATTAAGCTAGCATGTGATGCCTCTCCGTATGGAGTTCGGGCAGTGATCTCTCATGTATCACGTAGTGGGGAGGAGAGACCAATTGCTTTTGTTTCACGCAGTCTCAGTGCCAGTGAGAGTAATTATGCGCAAATTGAAAGGGAAGCTTTGGCATTAATTTTTGGAGTCAAGAAGTTTCACAAATACTTGTATGGTCGTAAGTTTACCATCGTTACGGACCATAAGCCCCGAACAGCAATCCTCCATCCAAAGTCCCCAGTTCCAACATTAGCTGCAGCCCGAATGCAGGGATGGGCTTTGATTTTGTCAGCATATGCATATGATATTGAATACAGACGATCAGCTGATCACAGTAATGCTGATGCAATGTCGAGATTGCCTTCCCCATCACAAGTTACACCCGATAGGGAAGAAGTGTTTTATTTTTCATACACTGATGAACTGCCAGTCACAACTGAAGAGATTGGTAGAACAACCAAACGTGACCCAGTGATGTCAAAGGTGTATGATTATATTGCAAATGGATGGCCAAACCATGTGACAGACAAAGATATTCGTCCATTCTTCATTCGAAGGAATGAATTATCAGTTGATAAAGATTGGATCATGTGAGGTGCAAGAGTGGTTATACCAAATAAATTCAGGTCCAAATTATTAGGAGACCTTCATGACGAGCACCTGGGAATGTGCTTGACCAAGAGTTTTGCATGCAGTTATTTATGGTGGCCAGGTCTTGATAAAGATATAGAGTACATCATGAGTCAGTGTACGACATGTCAATCGGTAAGCAAGCAACCACCACCAGTACCATTTCAGCCTTGGAAATGGCCTCCCAAGATGTGGCAAAGGCTATATATTGATTTTGCTGAGTTAGAAGGACAACAATTGTTCACATTGTGGTTGATAGCCATTCGAAGTGAGTTGAGGTGTTTCCAATGTGGAAAATAACAAGTAAAACATTAAACATTTTGCTATGTTTATTTTCTTCATTTGGCCTCCCTGAAGAAACTGTTGCAGATAATGGACCACAATTTCATTCTGAAGAATTTGCACAGTTCACAAGCAAAAATGGGGTGAAACATACCAAGGTTCCACAATATCACCCTGCTTCGAATGGTGCAGCAGAGCACAGTGTACAAATTGTACAACGTGCCCTCATAAAACAAATGTTAGATCCAAATCCAAGGAAATGACAGTTGTCATTGGATCACAAATTGGCTAATTTTTTGATTATATATCGCGATACTCCTCATACAACTACTGGTAGAACACCAGCAGAGTTGTTTCTCAAACGACAGCCACGAAACAGATTCTCATTGTTAAAACCAAGTTTGGCACAATCTGTAGAAGAGACACAATTAAGACAGAAAGAGAATCAGGATAGAGGTAGAGTAAAGGAGAGAAGTGTGAAATTAAACCAGAAGGTGAGAGTGAAGAACCATCACCATAAATGGTTAAAGTGGTTACCAGGAAGAGTGGTGAAGATATGTGGACCTCGTACATATTTGGTAAAGATGTTTGATAATGGACAGGTTAGGTTTGTTCATATTGATCATATTTTACCTACAGACATGGAAGGAGTTGAAAGTGGGAATGATTCAATTATTTCTGACTCATCAGAGAGTTTTGATATACCAGTAGCAAATCCTACATCTAGTGTACTGGAAACAAATCCAAGAGAAAATCAAAATGTAAGTCTGAGTCCGAGTCAGGAAAACAAAGAGCCTGAAGTTAGAGCGAGTTCAAATGAAAATCAAGGAAATTCCATGGAGGAAAACGTTCCTCAGGATGAGCCTTGAATGAGTTTAAATTCGACACCATGTTTGGAAGGTTCTGTTCGAAAGCGAAGGTATCCTCTTCGAAACAGAAAACAAGTGGTTAAGTTAAATTTGTAAATATGAAAAAAAGTCTATATCCTGTGTTATGTATAAACATGAAAGTTATGTATGATGTTTGTTATAATAACTTCTTCATTAAGGAGGGAGAAGTGTAATGTCTGTGAGCTTGTAATGTTTGTATATCCACACTGTGGATGTGGACATATTGTGTACTGCAACTGCAAAGTTAATATTAAACAGAATCAGGCATGTTCTAGAGGCTTCCGACAGAGCTGCCTGCCAGGTTAGAAAGCTGTGTGTGTGCTGTGCTCTGTGAATATACCGTAGGTATTAATAATCTTCCCCAACAATATATCCCAAAGAGTCAGCTATTAGAAATAATGAATGTATCTACTTCCTCCAGACTGTGAACTGCCATATACAGGTTGAGCGTCCCAAATTCGGCAACCTCTGGACCGAGGCCGAGCTGGTTTTCATGTTTTTCCGGATTTTGGAATGTCTTTCTGACGTCACGAATCCGGAAACACCCGTGCCAGGTTTGAGTATTTCCGGATTTCAGAACATCAGAAAGGGAGGGGGGTGCGGGGGCTACCTGCTGAGGAGCTGTTCAGGCCATCTGGGGGCCCATCAAGGAGGTGTTTGCATCAGCCGGCTCCACAGAGGTAGTGTTCGGGCGGGCCGGTCCCACAGAGGTAGTGTTCGGGCGGGGCCCCAAGGAGGTTGTCGGGCCAGTGGGCCCCGCCAAGGATGTCGTCATCAGGCGGTGCCCCGCCAAGGAAGAGTTCGCGCGGGCTGGCAAGGAGGCCCCGAGGTAAGGGTGGTGAGGCACAGCCCCGAGATTGGGCAGCAGTGAGGCCCCAAGGTCGGGCAGGATCGCCCATTCCGGATTCCGGAACATTTTATGGATTCCAGACGACCCTGCCACGAATCGTCCCGGAGTCTGGATTCCGGAAATCCGGATTTTGGACGCTGCAGCTGTATTAAGATTTTATTTTAGAACATCCACCTAGCAAACTATGATCAAAAGAGTTTGACTGTAGGCCATGGCAGCAACAAGAAGTGTCACTGAATCGGTGAATGTATCTGACCAGCTTTATGTATTGGGTACCCACTGGCACAGACACAGGATTCTCTAGCTAGAAATATCCGAAGCCAATGTTAAAATCATTTAGGCTTGTCTGCCTCAATAAAAAATAAATAAACTTGCAATATTGAATGTGTGACAACAACTCTGGCTCCATCATGTGATGGTTAAAGAAGGCGTCTCACCACTGCTTTCTCGAGGGCAAGTAGGGATGGGCAATAACTGCTGGCTTTGCCAGCGACGCCCACATCCCTTCAACAAATTAAAAAAGTGATATTAATATTCTCATGGCAAAAACCGACAGCAGCCTATTTTATAATTACTGCAAAAGGAAGCGCAACCAGAGTCTTTGGTAAAATAGATCTGATTCACTTCAAACTGTGATGACCTCAAATAACTTTAATATATGCAGTATTTCTACTGCACCAATGCCTCAATCTAGGAAACATCTAAAACAGCATTGAATTACAGACCAAGACCGGTAAAGTGGCTAAAAGTACAGCATAAGAGACTACTGTGAAAGTGCTGGTAAGTACTCTACGCATTGCGCCTCTGTGAAAGCTGCCAGAGAGTGTTTTCTCCTTTATGTCCATTCCCTGTTAGCCTACCAAGCTATTCACCGGCACACATCTTCCATCAACTGCAAACGTGCGATGGTTTGGGCCAATGACATCTCCAAGGGTTATCCTCAATGACAATGTGCAACTAGTCAAAAGCAAGCATGGCCCAGATGGGACCGAGCCAGACAATTTGTTTCTCCGCCCCTTGAGAAGGAGTAACTCGCTTCCCTGTGGCATCTTGGCTACTTCTGACACTGGATGAAACTCATGTATTCAAATCCTTCAGTGAGCAGGCTACACAATTAGTAGTCATGTTAAAGTCATGAGAAAAAAACAGCTTTTGCTGTAGATAATAATAGAAATCAGTGATCTACTGAATTTGCAGTAGACTTGGAGTCGCTGAATGAAGCTCCTTTTAAAGTATTCTTGTGGCTAGTTATGGCATCTGTTTTTTTGTGTATTGACTCCAGACTGTCTATGTTGCAAAACCAAGTGAAATTAATGATTGCTAGTAATGTTTATATTTATAACTGGAGTGCTCTTATTCACATTCTTGTGAATAGCAAACAGTCTTTCAATTCATAGTACACTGCTAACATGAAACAATTTTCAGCACATTACTATTATACTTGGGGAGAACAAAAACAGCTTTAAAGACCAAAAGCATTTTTCCTTTACAACAATTAAAATCATTTTGCTAATTGAAGTCTTCTAGATGTTTTCAGACTGGATTCTCCTGTGCTTATATTCGGCACTAAAGACTGGCGACAGAATACTGGGGCTGTAGTGGATACGTTAACACACAGTAAATTAAGTTGAATCAATTGGGAAGGGAAGTAGTGGAGACAGGCAAGGATAGTAGTGATGGATGTGCTGAAGGGGATTTGGACTCCGAATGAGTTGAGGTTTGTGAAGGGTGGAAGGAAAGAGACCAGCAAGGGAGCTCAGGGTTATGGGGAGTGGGCGGGGAAGTGGAGTTGAGGCCAAGATCAGATCAGCCATGATCTTATTAAATGGCGGAGCAAGCTCGAGGAGCCAAATGGCCGATTCCTGCTTCTATTTCTTATGTTCATATAAAAGCATTTGAGCAATTGATCCTCAAGGTGATGGAAGGTTCGGGTAGGGTTTGAGAGAAATTTTGAGGAATATTAAATTAGCTACTTACAATGGAACAACTTACGAGAGCAATGCCCAACCTGGCATCACAAGTGTGAGAATGAAATGCTAAACAACTTCCTATAAAAATAACCACACAGCCCAAGTTGGACCCATCTGATCTAAGTAGTAGTAGGCTGATAGAAATGGTTAGGTTTGATGTTAGAGAGGCAAATAAAAAAAAAACAGCCTGGATCCTGCTCATGGTCCCTATTCAGAGTGCAGCTGTGTGGATGCTGGATGGGAGCAGGGTTAAGCTTTGCTGAGAGGCCCTCCCTTCAAGACAATTACTCTGTCTAGCCTCATACAAGGTGAATGGCCTCTTAAGAATGGTAATGGAGGGTTGCTGATGCTAAGGGAACCATGCTGCCACCCCCCCCCCCCCCCCCCAATCACGAGTCACTGTCATCAGTCACAGGAGGAGAGATAATTGAAAGTGGGTAAAGCCAAGTTAACCAAGAGTATTTGTGGACGCTTTGACTTGCAAAATATATGCTACTCCCCCACATAGCTCCTTGTATGAGAAGTACAGAGATGAAAATTAAAAAACTTATTACAGTACACAGATTGTCTTCCCCATCCACAAAAGCGGAGACTCGTGCTGGGGCACAAGCAGTCAGCGATCACATCACCTAGGCAGCGAATATTAGAAGGTTTGGCCAAGGCTAACTGCTACACTCACCTAACACACACTTTTTAGCATAGGTCTGTGGACTACAATTAACAGTAGGAACCCTAGAAAATATTATTTTCTTTCCGAGCTGGGGTGTGGGGCAGGGAAAGAGGAGGGGAGGATGAGCGAGCCAAATTCTGGTGTAACTTGTCGCTGATACAGCTGAGATCAGCTAATAGTACAGAACAGGGACCTGCTTGGGCCTTCCTGGTTGGTGTGTCACAGGATGATAGTAGGCAGTGCATCCATTGAGCCATCAAAGTAACTGAAGTGAAGTGAATGTGTGTAATTCATGCAATCGCCTGGTCCAGGAGCACTCCTGCATGCAGGTCTCTCCTTTCGCAGGGTTGAACCGTTAATGGCAGAAGAATTGAAATTTGACAGCCTTCAACAAAAAACTAAGTCATATCCTGCACCCAAAAAATATACATCTTATAAATTATTTTGATAGGATTAAGGCAGCTGTAAGCAATAATCCAGGTAGTCTAAACAGAAGCAAAGCTGCTCTTCCAGTCAACACCCTAGCGTACTCCTATTTTCACACACTTGAGTAACTACATTCGAAGTTCCTCTTGAGGCACCATTTACTTGACACTGGTATTAGGTGATTTTCACTTCCTGGCAAAGGTAGACAAAAAAGGCTTCGAGTCTACAGTAGTTGACCGATCCTGACTGAAGGTTGCCTTCATTTACACAAACCTGGACATCTAAGGAATTTAAATGGTCCACTTCAGCTGATTGATCAGCAATAGTTCCAAGTCCAAGCATAAACACGACTATATATGATCAGGATATACCAACATCATCTTCGAAAAGAGGCTAGAGTTTGACGCAGACAGTCCTTCAGACTTTTAACGTACTATGCTGATTGGAGCCGAGGGAACTTTTAGAGAAGGCCAGCTCTGCTCGAGGTGTTTTTCATTGTTTCCACAACAAAGTAAAAAGCTTTAATCAATCCCAAAATGCAGACATTATTATTTATAGCAGCTGCCGTGTGTCTGTAAGATTAAAGATTTTGCAACTAAATTGCTGACATAGTTCCACAGAATGAGTCATATCTTAACCATGAAACCACTTTTGATTTCAAACCAGTTGTAGATTCTGCACATCTTAATATAGAAAAACCAAACTGACCAAGTACCCAAAGGGGATTTTGCACTTTTGCGATTGAGCAACTGACAATTCTAAATGAATGTACATGCCAAAGTGACCACAACGATGATTCTCTATCCCACATCCTTCAAACAGCATTTACACAAGGGGAGTTACTCCACTCGACTGCAGGCCTACTCTTTTCCCGTTTACAATACCACAGATTGGGGACCTCAGACTGCAGTGATATGTTATTACCACACACTATCATCCGCTTGCCTGGTGTCTGGAAATGTGTGGCATATATTTCAACAGGGATTCAGAAGCGACTGCAGTGACCATTTTCACAAAGGCAAGCACAGCTGGGGTCGAATTCTTAGTTAGTGGAATGTGTCCTAAGGACAAACCTTACTGCTCTTTCATGGTGTGGAGTGCAACCATCTGTTAATGAAGATCGAGTGATGTCTTAAATAAGGACAGGCCAGGTTACAGAATTTAACTTTTGCTCTATGCAAATTAAGTCATTGCTCTTGACTAATATGGGAAGTCTACAGGGACCTTCCCAATTGACGTTACAGTGCCACATGGCCATTTAAAATCATCAGTTCTCCATGGCTTTCAACAACTTGAAAACTGGAAATATTCCGTGTATACTTCTTTTAGATCCCAAGCAACCTGATGTCACAGAGTGTGTAGTGACTGATCACAACCATTATGATGCTGTCCCTGCTTTGAAGAATTTAGGAATTACATTAATTATACACACAAACAGATAGATGGTGGTAAATTATGTGTAAGGCCCTCGTATTGTGTGATTCAGCGGCATCAGAATTTCTTCCTGAACATTTCTAAGTCCACAAACAGTTTTCCCCCTTATGATTGGAAGGAAGAGAGTCTGTGATGTTCCAAAGCCGAATGGCATTAGTTATCACCAATCTTCTAATTGACACTGATTTGCAGTGTGTTACTGCTCATACATTTCACACCTTGAACCATTTGACTCCTTGAACACTTCAATTGCTAGGCAGCCCACTCAATCACCTACCCCATTCATCTCAGCTCTTCAATCAGCTGGTTTTGCAGAAGCTGGTCATTTAGCCTGTGAGCACCTGTTGCTCTGCTCGGCTTATTTTTAATTATTAAAGATGGTAGTGTTTACAAATCTTATCTCCTCATGTGTTGCACTGAGTCTCAGCATTACATTGGGTCATCCCTTCTAGCTCGGTATCTTTCCTTACATCTCTGTGAAGCATCTTGGGAAGTTTTTCTACATTAAAAAGTATTATATAAAGGCAAGTTGTTGTAAGATGGTTTAAAATATACGTATATTAAAGAGGTTTTTAAATTACTACACTGAAATATACAAAAATCCAGGAACTGACCTTGCTTAATCTCTATTCATGCCACAAAAATTAATGTCGATGCAACATAGAATTCTCGGGGCCTTAATTATGGGTAGTCCTTTAATCATACAGTTATGATGTTGTCAAATAACATAAGAATGGCTTATGAATTGCAGTATAACATGAGTATCATTCTAGCTATGTCAATTTTCTCCTCTCCCCAAGTCTAAATGTTGGTCGACAGTATGTGCTTTTGCTGCCATGATTCTGCTCTGCCACGCAGTTGCTTAAAGTTTAAGATAACCTGCTCCATTCTTCAGTGCCCACCCCTCTATCGATTGAGCTTAGCTGCTGAGCTTCAGGACTATACTTCAGACCTCTGCTGGTTTCTTAGCTTTACTTTGCTGTGGTGTTGGGTCCTGGACAGAAATCTGCTTTTTCCAGGGTTTCCAATGGCTGAAGGGTCGCTAACCAGAGGGCACAGATTTAAGGTGACTGGCAAAAGAACCAGAGGCGACATGAGGAAAATGTATTTTTTTTATTTTTTAAACGCAACGAGTGGTTAGGATTTGGAATGAACTGACTGATAGGGTGATGGGTACAGATTCAATAGTAGCCTTCAAAAGAGAATTGGATAAATACTTGGAGGAAAAAATTGCAGGAATATATGAACAAGCGGGGGAGGGGGACTGACTGGATCACTCTTCGAAAGAGCCTGCACAGACTTGATGGACCGAATGGCCTCCCTCTGTGCTGTACTACTCTATAATGCATAGAATGGATGCAGGTTAAGGAAAATCTGTGGGGAAGGGGCAGAGACATCTCATATAGGTCCTCGTGGACCTAGCAGAAGTCAGGGAGCAACTCAACTGCTACTTGTTCATCAGGAGATTTTCCATACTGCACAATATCTACAACACGGGAAGGTCCAGCACAACATTCCAGTATCAATTTATATTCATCATTCCAAAAAGCAAGCTACGCAACACTTCGCTGCAGGTAACTGGGAAAATGGGCAAAATATAACCCACCAGTCAAGCATATCTCCTTGTGAGTCAACTAAAGAGTGGTACTGACAGTCACAATGGAGAATTTTCAATGCTTCCAGGCAGCAGGGTGGATTTAGTGGTTGTGGAAGAGGAGAGAGAATCTCTTTCAACAACTCGGTACAATAAACTAACTCTGAAAACGGAGCTAATTATTTTTTATTCCAAAGATAACTGTTGAAAATAAGTTACACTGTTGACAGATGAAAAGCTGCAGTGATACCTTTATGTACAAAAAATCTTTACTGTTGTTTAATTGGAATTGAACCGTTTTCTCCTTTTAAGTTGCACCACTGTCACTTACTGTCATTGTTTTTTGCTGTTTTTACTACTCCTTCAGGAAATATGTGTGATAACATCTGATTGGCCTTTGAATGTGGTTGAGATTCTAGACATGAATGTGCATTGAGATTGACATCTTCCAGCCCAATTACTGTATCTCACCTAACTGAAATAAGCAACTGAAAAACCTCATCACACTTCCTGTTTTGGCTAATATGACAGCCACATGGTCTTTAAAACAATCATTTAACCTTTTCAGTACCAGATTTATCTGTCGGTTTCCAAATCAGAAACATGCTTTTTTTTTTGCAACAACTACGAAAGTGATGTTGAAGGCAATGGTAGAAGGCACAATTTTCCAAGAGGCGAGCTTCTGATTCTCAGTCATGTCAGAGGGAGGTGCAGCCCACATGCAGGTTTGGGGTGGGGAGAAATTCAATGGCCACTGTATAGCATTGACAGAGGGGTAACAAAATACTTGAGCACAATAATGTAGGCTGACAATATTACAACAATGGGATGACATCAAAGGCGCTATATAAATGCAAGTTCTTTCTTTCAGTCACCCTGACAGGATTTCCTGGTGCAATATTTACACCCAAGACACAAATCAACTCTCAACACTGCAAGGTTAGATTCTCCACCCTTCCCTTGGGCTGCCAATTCCAAGTGATTAACTATGCCTTCTCTTGCAGCTTACATAGAAACATAGAAAATAGGTGCAGGAGTAGGCCATTCGGCCCTTCTAGCCTGCACCGCCATTCAATGAGTTCATGGCTGAACATGCAACTTCAGTACCCCATTCCTGCTTTCTCGCCATACCCCTTAATCCCCCTAGTAGTAAGGACTACATCTAACTCCTTTTTGAATATATTTAGTGAATTGGCCTCAACAACTTAATTAATATTAAGCATTTCTGCCTTTTATGGGGCCATGGCAACTAGCTCTTGTTAAGACATCCACCTCGACAGAGTTAACTCCTTTGCTCTTTCAAATGATCAACACTTAAGATAAATAAAGTATATATGTCAGTTAGCCATACAAATTAAAATGGCTACCGGGTGACCAGCTACCAAAATTGCATAAATAAATATTAAAAATAGAATTTGTACTATTAAAGCTTCAATCGGTCACACCTTGGTCTGCGTGGATCTCGCATATCTTGAGAAACGTAGTGGTTGGGACACTACAATTTGTCACATGAACCGTATATCTGCCTGGAACATACCTTGCCACGTTAATTATTTTGTCACACCATTATAATGCACAAATTGGTTGGGCTATGGTTCCTACTTCAAATATGAAGTAGAGCTCATTCAAAGTTTTAGAGCTGTTGGGAATTTACACAGTAACACAAGTAGATATAACTGGTAGCAAACATTGATATAATACACTGTTCCACATGCTATCTAGGGAGAGGAATCAGAAGCCCAGACTAGTCTGTTGCTATGATGATGTCATTGCTAATTTTATAAGTTCTAATAATATTTCAGCTATAAATTCTAGTCTGTCTCAAATTAACGGATGTCCCTCATCATAATGCATTGTCTGGACAATGTGGATTGGCTGAGTAGGTTGGGCCTATACGCATTGGAATAAAGTGAAAACTCTGACCTTCATAAGAACGTAAGAAATAGGAGCAGGAGTAGGCCACCTGGCCCCTCGAGCCTGCTCCACCATTTAATAAGATCATGGCTGATCTGATCATGGACTCAGTTCCACTTCTCTGCCCGCTCCCCGTAACCCTTTATTCCCTTATTGCTCAAAAATCTAACTCCACCTTAAATATATTCAATGACCCAGCCTCCACAGCTCTTTGGGGCAGAGAATTCCACAGATTTACAACCCTCAGAGAAGAAATTCCTCCTCACCTCAGTTTTAAATGGGCGGCCCCTTATTCTGAGACTATGTCCCCTAGTTCTAGTTTCCCCTATGAGTGGAAACATCCTCTCTGAATCCACCTTGTCAAGCCCCCTCATTATCTTATAAGTTTCAATAAGATCACCTCATTCTTCTGAACTCCAATGAGTATAGGCCCAACCTACTCAACTTATCTTCATAAGTCAACCCCGGAATCAACCTAGTGAACCTTCTCTGAACAGCCTCCAATGCAAGTATATCCTTCCTTAAATACAGAGACCAAAACTGTACGCAGTACTCCAGGTGTGGCCTCATCAATACCCTGTACAGTTGTAGCAGGTCTTCTCTGCTTTTATACTCTATCCCCCTTGCAATAAAGGCAAACATTCCATTTGCCTCCTGATTACTTGCTGTACCTGCATACTAACTTTTTGTGTTTCATGCACAAGGACCCCCAGGTCCCTCTGTACTGCAGCACTTAGCAATTTTTTTCCATTTAAATTATAATTTGCCTTTCTGCCAAGGTGGATAACCTCACATTTTCCCACATTATATTCCATCTGCCAAATTTTTGTTATATCTCTGCAGATTTTTTGTGTCCTGCTCACAATTTGCTTTCTCACCCATTTTTGTATCATCAGCAAACTTGGCACCATTATACTCGGTCCCTTCATCCAAGTCATGAATATAAATTGTAAATAGTTGAGGCCCGAGCACCGATCCCTGCGGCATCCCACTAGTCACTGTTTGCCAACCGGAAAATGACTCATTCATCTCAACTCTGTTTTCTGTTAGTTATCCAATTCTCTAGTCCAGCTTTTGCTGAACTACCTTCAAAATGAATGGGACGAAAGGAAGGAATAGTGAATAATCCGGATAATCCCTGTGAACTTTTATCTGGTGTAGTAACCTTTTATGTGGCACCTTATTGAATGCCTTCTGGGAATCCAAATACACCACATGCACTGGTTCCCCCTTATCCACACTGCTCGCTACATCCTCAAAGAACTCCAGCAAATTTGTCAAACATGATTTCCCTTTCATAAAACCATGCTGACTCTGCTTGATTGAATTATGCTTTTCCAAATGTCCTGCTACTGTTTCCTTAATAATGGACTCCAGCATTTTCCCCAACAACAGATGTTAGGCTAACTGGTCTATAGTTTCCTGCTTTTTGTCGGCCTCCTTTTTAAAATAGGGGCGTTGCATTTGCAGTTTTCCAATCCGCTGGGACTGCCCCAGAATCCCGGGAATTTTGGTAGATTACAACTAATGCATCCACTATCTCTGCAGCCACTTCTTTTAAGACCCTAGGATACAAGCCATCAGGTCCAGGGAACTTGTCCGCCTTTAGTCCCATTATTTTACCGAGTATTACTTCTTTAGTGATAGTAATTGTATTAAGTTCCTCCCTCCCTACATAGCCCCTTGATTATCCACTATTCCTTCCTTTCGTCCCATTCATTTTGAAAGTAATCTAGCAAAAGCTAGATTTGCTTCGGCAGTCCAATGCTGCATTTGGGCAGTGACACACAGCCATGAAACAGTAACAGCGATTTCTCCCTGTAGTTGTATTCCCCCCGATAGTTCGATTCCCCACAGGCTGAGCTTTGCCAATCAATGTGGGAAAGTATGAAGTGGAGAGAAATGGAGGAGGATGGAAAACATGAGGAGAAACCAATCTGCTCTGTTGTTGCCCTGTTTCGAGTTCAGAGACAGCCGAGGCAAAGGCTTAACCAGCAACCTGTTCACCCCCTCACTCAAGAAATAGAGGTGGTGGGGGCGGGGGGGTTAAAACATGACATAAAATAGCTAGGGAAGGAGAGGGTGTTTAAGATTTGGTCATGAAAGTCAATTAGAATTGAAATGGATCTAAATAAGCCTAATCTTAAACTCTTTGACTTCCTGCACATTGTACATAATGTACCCATCACCAGTCAGCATCCTGAGAGGGAAAGGGTAACAGACTTGCTTATTTGATATGGTAATCCACATCATGGGTGTCCTGAACACAACACCTGTGGTATAATTTACTGAAAGAACAAGGCAGTGCATTCTTTCCAATTTTCTCCCCTTTCCCCATACCCAAAGGATTGCCCGCCCTGTAGTTTTCTCTTCATCGTTGCCTTAAACTTTGGTTTGAAAGCACAAGGCAGTGTATTATTTTTCCAATATTCTCCCCCTCTTGTTCCTTGTAGGTTATTGCTGGGCCACAGTTCCACAGTGTCGGCAGCCTGATTGACTCATGGTATCGCAGCAGAGCCCAATCGTTACCAGGAATCCACACACCCGCACTTTTCAGCAGGCCCACTGAATCATGGTCAGGAGCAGGTATTCTGTCTGATGCTTCCTCCTCCCTAGCCCAGGGATGTTGAGTTCAATTGTAATGCTCCAGCTCCTGCTGCAGCTGAGATCAGCACAAGTCTGAATACAGTCGGCTTGATAAAGGACCCAATCTAGTCACAGCTAACCTGAATATATTAACAAACTAGCATTCATATAGTGTCCCATGAAAAATCTAGGCTGACACTCCAATGAAGTGCTGAGGGAGTGCTGCACTGTCGGAGGTGCCATCTTTCGGATGAGACGTTAAACCCAAGCCCCGTCTGCTCTCTCAGGTGGATGTAAAAGATCCCATGGACACTATTTCGAAGAAGAGCAGGGAAGTTATCCGCAGTGTCCTGGGGCCAATATTTATCCCTCAATCAACATCATTAAAAAAAAATTACCTGGTCATTATGACATTGCTGTTTGTGGGAGCTTGCTTGTGCGCAAATTGGCTGCAGCGTTTCCCACATTACAACAGTGAGTACACTTCAAAAAGTACTTCATTGACTGTAAAGCGCTTTGAAACTTTCGGTGGTCATGAAAGACGCTATATAAATCCAAGTATTTCTTTCTTTCCTTCATGTCCTCAAGATGTCCCATAGCACTTCATAACTAATGAAGCACTTCTGAAGCATAGTCACTGTTGTAATGAAGGGAAATGCAGCAGCCAAACAGCACACAGCAAGGTCCTGTAAACATCCTGGATATAAATGACCAGCTAATCTGTTTTTGGTAGTGTTGGTTGAGGGATAAATGTTGGTCAGAACACCAGGAGACTTTAAGATCTTACAAACAGCCCTGTACCAAATACATTGTTTTTTGGTAGTTGATTGAGGAATAAACTGGGAGAATTTTCCAGTTCTTCTTTGAGTAGTGCCATACGATTTTTTAATATCCATCTGAGAAGGCAGACGGGGCCTCGGTTTAAGGTCTCATCCGAAAGACAAACAAACATATCTTTTTAAAAACACTTTAATGCCCGGCATTAAAGTATATAACTCTGCAATAAATTCATTAGTAATTCAGGATGTGGAAATACTTTTCCACTGAATGAACCTTTAAACCTTCACATCTTTTTTGAGTTTCAGTTTTCTATTTTAACTCAACAGTCCACCAGTATTTCTCATTTCTTTGACTTACTTTACTTTTGTTTCTCTCAGTAACCATTTGTTTTTCAGAATCCTGGCAAGCTGCACATGATGCTTATAACTATTTTATCAATTAGCAATAGGCTGACCAAGGTTTAAGGCAAAATTAAAGAGAAAACTGGAGGGCAAGTCAGCCTGTTCCAGACTCATTTGCTCACTAGATGCAAGATCCATGATCGTGTGGTTGGATTCTGGAGTGCAGACCTTGTACATCTGGCTGCAGGCTAAATGTAAAACTGCAAGGACTCACCAAGACCAGCAGCCCAACACATCTGCTAAGAATAGCAGTTGGTCATGGAGGGTCTCACAGCTACCTGTGCTTTGGAAACCAGCTGCATCATCCTGGGCCTTGCACAGTGTAAAACTAGAGACTAATTGAGTTAGCCTGATCAATGCAAGCTGAACTGTATCTAAAAGGTGTTTCTATAGTGGTGCCTGTTTAATTACGATCACAAAGGGTGGTATCTGTGTCAAAACAACTTTAACGTAGTGAAACCTCCCAAGGCGTATTATGCAATAAAAATTTGACACCGAGCTGCATAAATAGAAATTAGCGCAGGTGACCAAATGCTTATTCAAAGAGGTATGCTTTAAGGAGGAGGGTCTTGAAGGAGGAAAGAGAGGTAGAGAGATGGAGAGGTTTAGGCAGAGAGTTGCAGAGCTTAGGGCCTAGGCAACAGAAGGCACGGCCACCAATGGTTAAGCGATTATAATCAGGGATGCTCAAGAGGGCAGAATTAGAGGAGCGCAGACATCTCAAGGGGTTGTGGGGCTAGAGGAGATTACAGAGATAGGGAGGGGTGAGCCCATGGAGGGATTTGAAAATAAGGATAAGAATTTTTAAATCAAGGTATTGCTTAACCGGAAGCCAATGGAAGTCAGTGAGCACAGGGTGATGGGTGAGCAGAACTTGGTGCAAGTTTTGGATCACTTTTATTATCAAATGGGGGGAGCGTATCGATATACATTGAATAAAAAGTACTCCCCTAAAATGCCCTTCCCTTTCAAAGATCATTGCAATTCTGATTTATTTTCCTGAAAAGCTGGCAAATGGGCTTATCCAAAAGATAGGCTTCTTAGAGTTTTTAATGAAACGGTAATAATGATCACAGATTATTCTCACTGTTGATCTTGTTCCATCGCAGCTTACTTTTATCATTTTAGTTTGTTGTACACACAAGATGTACATTGGAAAGCCAATTCACAAAAAAAACCACACAAAGAATTCATATTTTCTCAATATGCAAATATTTATAGCGCATTTGACATGTTTAAAGTTCCTTGGTATTCTGTAGGCTGATGAATGCTTTTGAATTAGAGCCCACTGTGATCTTATCAAGTGGGCGTTCTACTGAAAATGAAAACATGGTAACAACTAACTGGAAAATCAGTCGGCGCTGCATTGCAACCACGAATGAAAACAAAGCTTGTAGGGCTTACAAGCAAACTATTGGCTTAACTTACTTCCTTGATGTCCTTCTTACAATATCAAAACAAATATTTACGTCAGCTGGTCTATACAAATTATACTTCATTGAAGAGGTCGTTTGTTTCACTATTTAAGCATGAGGTGTCTGCAAGCACTGGGTGATAATGCCAGCAACTTCACCGAAGGACTGAAGGCAAGAACCACAGTCACAATGTTTATGGGTTTTAATCCAAAAAGATCTCCTGTAATATGATACTCCTAGTTATATAAAACTTCTGCTGTACTGTACAGTACTGTGTACAGAAACTCATTCCATCAGTAGTCACAATAATTCTGCTTGAGGAAAGTGCACATGTATATATTCATTAGCTTTTTTCAATGCTGGGGTTTATTGGCCTGAGCGAAACACTGATGTTGGTGCGTCTATCTTCCCGGTGGATTTGCAGGATCTTGCAGAAGCAGCGCTGGTGGTACTTCTCCAGCGCTTTGAGGTGCCTGCTGTATAAAGTCCACGTCTCTGAGCCATATAGGAGAGTGGGTATCATTACTGCCCTGTAGACCATAAGCTTGGTGCTAGATTTGAGGTCCTCGTCTTCAAACACTCGCTTCCTCAGCTGACCGAAGGCTACGCTGGTACACTGGAAGGGTGTTGGACTTCGGCATCGATGTCTGCCCTTGTTGATAGTAGGCTCCCGAGGTATGGAAAATGGTCCACGTTGAAGCATCAAAGCACTGACCACACTTGACCAGGTCCGTTGGGCAGGCCACATCGCCCGCATGCCCAACACAAGACTCCCCAAGCAAGTGCTCTACTCTGAACTCCTACACGGCAAGTGAGCCCCAGGTGGGCAGAGGAAACGCTTCAAGGACACCCTCAAAGCCTCCTTGATAAAGTGAAATATCCCCATCGGCACCTGGGAATTCCTGGCCCAAGACCGCCCAAAGTAGAGGAAGAGCATCCGGGAGAGCGCTGAGCACCTCAAGTCTTGTGCGGCAAACCAGGCTCCCTCCACCCTCTTTCCTTCAGCCACTGTTTGCCCCACCCGTCTCAAAGACTGTAATTCCCGCACTGGACCATACAGCCACCTGAGAATTTACTTTGAGTGGAAGCAAGTCTTCCTCGATTTCGAAAGACTGCCTATGATGATGATGAGCTATTTTAGTCCAACTCCATTTTTCATACATTTTCTTCCACATGGAAGATTCCCCCACATCTGACTGCAGTGTTTCATCACGCCTGCGCCTTACATTGGGCAATCTTGCATCTTCTTCAATTTAGTGGCCTTGTGTAGGCTGGCTGTTGTAATTTTTTTTGAATGATAGCACTTGGTCAAAAAATGTATTTTTTTAACGTCTGAATTATTACTGGTGCAAAGCCAGACAAGCCAAAAGATACCACATCCAATCCCCAGGGTGTCCTAAGTTCGCTGATTTCAGCTGGAATAGCAGCTGGAGAGTTACAATCGAAGCTTTGAGATTGGGCATTATTTCCATTTCTGATTGGATTCCTGCAGTAATATGCATGGGTCAGGATCCACGTGGCTGTGAGGTACCATGCAGTTAAATAGCATGCCTATGCAAACTGTCTTGGCTTATACCTCAAGAATGGTCACTTGGGAGAAATATCTGAGTGTTGTCGGCGCCCATGAAGCCATGCTACAGCAAATATCAAGATTTTCCAGAGAAAAACATTACCAACATTAAATATTTACTTTTTGATCAGAACAAATAAGGGCTTTGATAATTCTGTCGGGGTCAAAGCTTCATTCCTGGCCGTACTACATGTTCTTCTCCTGCTGATCATGTTTCCTGAGTTGGTTTCTTCTGGCTCGACACACAGGCGCCCAGAGCTTCAAAGCTCCAGGTTACCTATCTATATACAAAACTAATTGTATCGAGCACCGTCTCTCATTCTTTGGAGTGCCAAAAGAAAGGGAGGACAGTAAATTTCAGCTGGCTTTTCTAACATTGATAACCTGACTTCTCCTCAGTGACCGGCAGCTGTGAGTGGACACGACTGCTTCCCACAAGGAGTAGCTGAGCAGCGGTCTGAAAGGAACAAGCCAGGTCAAACACAGCTCCATTTTAACAGTTAGACATCCAGGTGCTCTGGACCTCCAGGTGACCCATGAGCAAAACCAGGGAAGATCTGCTACTTTAATTAAAGCTACACATTACAACTTTCCCAATCAACGGGTTAGTTATGGTGCCCATTTAAAGGACAGCTTAAATAATGTAGTGAAGTTTAGGCTTTTCATGACATTTGTTTCCTTTTGGGCTGGTTTCCCTGCTGGTTCACCTATGCACCCAATAATTAAATATTTGGAGTTCCTGAGTTACCAAGGTATCTCTCTCCTTTGAAGAATAGTGGATATACTGAGCCCATTGACACTACCCAACCTCAGTGTCATAATTTTAGCCAGATCCTTTTCACTCCTTCATTATTTCCTTCCCTTTACTCTTCTAAAGGTATCCACTCATGTCAGAGTTTATTTGTTTTCCTATGAGCACTGACGACCATCAAGTACCATGACCAAGAGCTTAGGTAGTGAATTCTGGCAGGCTTATTGGTAATGGGGTACACCTGGATTCAGTGCGCCCACACCTGACAGCCACAAACATGCATTTCCAGCTCGAGGCATTGGATAGTAGTAAGGATTGGCAACCCTTGCTCAGAAAGATTGAGGCCAATTGGAAAAACCTCACTGCTGCCTCAACTGAGAGGACCAGATATGGGATATTCCTAGTATGCACGACTCACCCACTGTTCAGTTTTTGGGACATCTATTACCCAACTGATTTAAATGCATCAAATGGAAATTATAAATTACTTTGATTAGAACAATTAGCAGCAGAGGAGAAAACACCCCAAAAGAAAAATGTAGAGCAAGATGATATACTCTATCGTGAAAAGTTTGATAAAGAAACAAGGATATTTGGTTGAAGACTTCAAACAGAAAGAGAGCTTATCCACTTTGCACTACACACAGTGTCTGAGTTACCAGATTTTTACGTATTTCTCTGCAGCCTCTGACATAGTCGACCAATGCCTCTTATCCACCCTGGTGGGACTACCCTCGCTTGGTTCCATTCTTACCTATCCAATCCTAGCATCACTACCAATGACTACTTTTCCCACCCCTGCAATGTCATCTTCAGAGTCCCCAATGATCCATCCTTGGCCCCTCCTCTTTCTCATCCATAAGATACCCCTTGGCGACATCATCTGCAGACACAAAGTCAGTTTCCAGATGTATGCATTGACATCTAGTTCCACCTTTCTATCCCCCTATTGTCTCTGTGCAGTGAGATTGCTTGTCTAACATCCAGTCTTGGATAAGCTGCAATTTTCTCCAGCTAAACAATGGGAAGACCGAAGCCATTGCCTCTTGTCTGGCCACAAACTCCATACCTTTGCCATCAACTTCATCTGCCTCCCCAGCCACTGTCTTGGGTTCAACCAGATGTTAGCAACCTCCATTTGACCATGATATGAGCTTCTGACCCTATATCCTCTCCATCATAAGGACTCTGGAACAGGTGGGACTCCAGAGAATTCTCGTGTATTAAGTTAATAGGAGCTTTGTATAAAAGGTAAACTGTATGGTGGCAAATTGCAACTACTTACACAAGAGCTCTCAACCAATAGCCTCAAACCTCGTGATTATTAGACCAGTCAGGCACATTTATTGCTGCTTTTGTGGAATGTTGCTGCATGTTTTTTCAGGTTTTGTTGGAAGAAGAATTGAATCAATAGAGGAAGTATTACTGGGAACCGTATGGAAATACACAGATTAGTTTGCATGAAAAAATCAAATTCAGGTATTTGCATACTGGGTTTATCAAGTTTATATACATCTGCTTAATGATACCATAAGCTTATGGTACTGCTATTTTTCTATTTTCTGAGACAATGTAATGCTACATGCAATCTTCAGCTATGGTAGCTGCAGCGGCCAATATTGACTATACTCATGATTCCTGTCCCACACTATGAGGTTTTAACTCTTAATACCACTGAAGTGACATAGCAAATCACTCAGTTAAAAACAATTGCTAAAAGATTCACAAATAAGGGGGAAAGAACTCATACAGATCTAACAGCAATGACAGCCATTGCATCAGGACAGAACTTAGGCAATTTCAGCCCAGTTGACCCGGCAAAGTCCTCCGTACTAACATCCTGGGACCAG
The DNA here is from genome assembly GCF_044704955.1 of Pristiophorus japonicus. Taxonomy (NCBI): domain Eukaryota; kingdom Metazoa; phylum Chordata; class Chondrichthyes; family Pristiophoridae; genus Pristiophorus; species Pristiophorus japonicus. Next base: position 235,254,272 of record NC_091984.1, on the reverse strand, counting down.
TGCCCAAGTTGGGAGAACTGTTCCACAGACTGGAGGGAAACAGATGGAAGGAGTGATCAATAATGCTCACCAATACTCAGTTCGGGTTCATAGGAACAGGAGCAGGCCATTCTGCTCCTCTAGTCTGTTTCGCTATTCAATTAGATCATGGCTTAGTGCCAGAACCATGCTGCTTCAGGGCTCATTACGCCTCCAGACATGGACACAAGAGCTCAATGCCAGAGGCGAGGTGAGAGTTGCCCTCAATATCAAGGCAACCTTCGACTGCGTATAGCACCAAGAAACCCTGGCAAAACTGAGGTCAAATAAGGGTCAAAGGGAAAACCCACCAGTGGCCGAAGTCATACTTAACACAAAAAAAGCTGGTTGTGGGCGTTGGCAGGCCAACCATTGCAGCCCCAGGACATGGCTACAGAAATTCTTCAGGGAAGTATACCGGTCAGGAGTGTGAGTGCTTGCTGATGATTCATCTCTATTCACAATTCCTCTGATAAAGAAGCAGCCCATGCCAGCCTACAGTGGGACATGGACAACATCCAGACTTGTGCCGACAGGTGCAACTATCTGTGCCACATAAGTAATGTAATGTCCATCGCCAACAAGAGCACATCCAGCCATCTTCTCCTGACCTTCAATGATATCACCATCACCAAGTACCCCACCATCAACAGCTTTTGGGTCATCATTGACTAAATACTTAACTGGATTAGCCATATCAACAGCGTGGCAAAAAGCTGGATATTCTACTATCCCCGTCTCTGCACAAGGCTCAGGTGAGAAATGCGATGGAATACTGATCAGTTATCTGATTGGTGCAGCCACAACTTGACACCATCCAGTTAGAGCTTGATCGGCACCCCTGCCAATGGACTCAATAGCACCACCCCCCCACCCAATCACTGGCACAATATAATGTAGTATGTTTGGGTAACAAGATGCACTGCAGCACCTCCCACCCCTGTGACCTCCACCACTGAAGGACAAAAGTAACAATATCATGGGAACAACATCCAAATCACACACCATCCTGACTTGAATATATATTGCTGTAACCTGCAGCATTGCTGGGTTACTAGCTTGAGAAAATAACCCACTGGCACTTGCTGCCTATGTTCAGTCATGAAAGATTAGCCACTTTGTTGAGGTGACTGAGGGTGCATCTGAACTGTTTCTCAACATGATTTAGTGCCATCGGTGGTGAAGGGCATTCATTAAAATATGTTTTTTCCCTCCTCCTAATGTTTCCACCTATCTCTCATGGTTTCTTTTTATCCAAGTGGTGAGTGCAACTTCAACCCATCTGTGATACTTATCTTGGTGTTGCTTGGCTAGGTCAAGCAGAGACACAGCCAGGAGATTTGGTCAGGAATCCGCTCATTTAGTTAAAGAGCAAGGGCATCTGTCCACGTTGCACACAGTCGGAAAAACAGTTGCAGAGAATGCTAAGCTGACTATGGGAATGTATTTATTAATTTGGGCATACTACAGCCATTTTCTCAAATGAGCTCCAATTGGTTTGACGTCAGGTACAGGGCAGGGGTAAGCTCAGGCCAACTTACCGACGTGGAGTTTGTTTTCATTTACTATAGAAAACAGATGTTACATTCGTATGAATTCACATTTGAATCCAATGCCATTTTTGTAATGTCAACGAGGTTACACAGGAGCCTTCGTTCGATGGTTTAAACGCTAGTCCAGCTGGTTTGGTCCACCAAGGTAAGAAAGTAAACTAGAGACAGAGGGTTAATTAAATTAACTAGTCTGACTACATTGCCAAGGGTGCAACACATGAGTAATCCAGACAACACTGAGTAATGTACCAAAAATTTATATTAAAAGTCAGATCCACATAGCGTAACTTTCACTCAGCTCAAATGTTGCACTAAGATTTTCTTTGGTAATGATTATACAGAAATCCCACATCACAGAAAACCTTCAGCTGAACATCTGAAATCTGCCGAACCCACAGTTAATTGGAACCACCATTAAAAAGGAGCATGTGATGTTGATTAGCCTACAGTACACGTCAAGTCTGATGCACATATAACGCAAGTCTCGTGATACTAAATCCACTATGGCAGCCACTACAGTACAGTTTTCAAGCAGGCGAAAGCAATCAAATTCAGTTGTACTCAATTATTCATTTTGCTTTCTACATACCCGGGACCTGTGAATTGACCTGATTTGCTTTCTTCCTTTACTTTAAACTATTACATTCTAGACATTATAATTTGAGGGAGCAAGAAAATAAGAAAGTTCTTTATAATTACACTTAAATATTGCAGATGAAACCACACAAGTACAGTACACAGACACAAAAGTGGCTGATGTGGAAAAAATACAAAAGGGGTTTATTTCATCCATTTTGGGTAAGGAAACTTACTTTTTTTTAAATCCCTTAATGTTTTAAGGTTTAAGCTTTGTAAAACTGTTATTGGATCCCCTAATCACATGAATTATTATAAACTGAACAACCTTTAGGATATGAACTTCAAGTTGTTTTGATATTGGAAGGCTGATTCTTTACAACACTGTCTCATTTATATAAGTGAGGAAATATATACAATGGTTATAGTGTAAGGTTTCCTAAGGTTCGTCAAACAGTCTCTAGTAGCTGTCGTGATTATCATTTTCCATTTTCCCCCGTTCATGAGGATGAATGGACTTGCATGAACCCAGAGCCACCAGCATCAACACATAAGTGAGTCAGATGCTTTTTCTTTTACTGCTAACTAACACTGAACTAGATGTAGCTAGTTCGGCGTCGGAATACAGAATGTGGGCTCATCAGTATTTTAAAACATGACACAACTCATGTGTTGAGCAAGCGGTGCACTCACTATACATTTTGCACTTATATTCTCAAATCCCATCAGCCCTCAGGGTTCCATCTCTCACTCATACTCTATGTAAGGATTAATTTACCAGGACCTCTTCTCCCCATTAAGTCCTTATTGCTGCCATGGATCTCCTTTTAGCCAGGAAGGAGGGATGGGCTGAGCTGCTGACTTCCTACTCCAAATTACACTGTATTAGGTCCAAAGTGGAATTTAAACAGTGCTGTTAAGGCGGTTGAATTCGGAGTCAACGAAAATGTCAGTCGATGGGATGGGACTGGTCCTGCTTGTTTTCATCCACACAGATGCACTGCTCTGCTCCCACTGAATGGCCTGGCCAAAAACAGACTCATGAAAGAAAGTTGAGTTTAAATGATGTTGATGCTGGGTTCGAACCTTACACCCTCTGGTTACAAATCTAATCATCTACCACTGAGACTTTAATAGTTCTCAATTAAGTCATTGGGCAGGCCAAGCAATATGGGAGAAACAACCTGATTAATCTCACTTCTTGGCGATGCAACTTCTGCAGGTTCATCCAGAGCACAACAGATGTGGAAACCTGAAGAAGAATGTGCGTCAATGCTCACCCTCCCAAACAGAAGATTAAGCGTATAGGGAATGAGGAGAAGGGAAGTCATTCAATGTTTATACAAAGATATGACAGTATTTGCACGTACCATTATGCACATAGTCTTGCATGAAGACAAAAATGTCAGAATGCATTATGTAGATAAACGCCTACAGTAGTGTTAATGATTTCACATCTGAAGGCTTCTAGCTCCAAATGGCTGACAGTAAGTTGTTAAAGATAAAAATTTCCTTCAAAATCTCACAGGTCTAGAGATTAGTTGAAACCCTACAACTAATAAAATCTTCAGGCGCTGGAGAAAAAGCTGCATTTAAAAAAAAGACAGAAATTCATCCAGAACTTTTGAACTATGACCGTTTAAACCCCAGTGGGTACATATTTAACTTTACAAATTAGGCAAATGAAACAAATTTAAATACTAAAACCTTTCCTTTATATAGAATTACATAGTACTTCACTGAATACCATTCATGATATGGTGAATTGGTTACGTTCAGGTTGGCTTGTGTGCAAAACACTTATTTAAAGTGGAGACAACTTATTATTCCATTCGAAGGGAAAGGGTAAAATACAATGATACTTACAACTATTTCTCTTTCTCAGAGTATCTTAGATATTATGGTTGCTATTTGAAGCAAGGTCAATACTGTACCTCATGGTGCAGGTTGACGATAACATGCTTATCACCTTCAATTTACAAAGTATTTTAACCTACTCTTTTAATTATGCGTTTTCAATACCTTTAGCATTGCACATTTCTTTTAACAGAACTTCTAAAAGTCCAGTATCCTTATTGCAAAATGAAAATAGTACAATTTGCATAAATACTCAAGATTACTGTAACAGAGTTGCCGGTACTGTAGTTAGATACTCATTTCCAACTGAAGATAACCACTTTTACTAAGGTGTTAACCTTCATTTCTGCTCTCAATATTCAATTTGGGATGTAGACCACATACCAATTAAAAAACTCTGCTAAAATAAGGTCTTGCATTGCTAGCGAATCTGCCTCTAACCCAAGGGGATTGTGGGTATCAGCCTTGGGAGATCAAATTTATTGAGTTTTCAATAATACGGAGAGAAATGTTCTCTTGGAAATCAAATTATAAGATCTTTTCAAATCTACAGTCATATTGAAAAGGTCATTTCTCATCATGTACTCCAACCTGAGTCATGTAAGTTACAATTGTTCAAATACTCTAGTGACAAAATTTTCTTGGCAATCCTGTCAATGAAATTGCAGAGAAATACAGAGGCTGAGTAAAAGAAAAGTATGGTTGCTCCCATTACAAAGACCATGGATTGAATATAGGCGGAGGGCGGAATGAGGAAAAACAGCAAAGCCATAATTATCAGGACAGGCAACGGAGAGCTTCTTTGTTGCAAGTGCAAGGATCGCCTTTCTCCAGAAGCACTCAGTCATGCTAGTGTACAACTTCAAAGGCAATGGTTGTCCTCTACTAGCCTAAAGTGGCCATTCTTCATCTAGGTGAACGTTGGCAGGTTATCTGATGATGGGGGTGGGGTGGGCTAGGGTGGCATTACAGCCTGATCTTATCCTTATTCACGGGAATCAGCTGCAACTCTACCCAAGTGGCTTATCAGTGCGCAAACTGCAGCAAATGCCAATGGGCTAATCAGCCAAAGGGAACCTCACAACTAAACTTCATCATGTCCGAGCCCAGCGTCCACACACATCCACCTCCGGCCAGGTTCACTGGAGAGCGACCAGGAGTTGGAACCCTGGCCTGGGTTTTGCCTCCCGAGCCCATGGGTGCAGAGGCCAACTCTTGCCCTAGCTGAGAACATAAGAACATAAGAAATAGGAGCAGGAGTAGGCCATACAAGCCCCTCGAGCCTGCTCCGCCATTTAATATCATGGCTGATCTGATCATGGACTCAGCTCCACTTACCCTCCCGCTCCCCATAACCCTTCACTCCCTTATCGTTCAAAAATTTGTCCAACTCACCTTAAATATATTCAATGACCCAGCCTCCACAGCTCTCTGGGGCAGAGAATTCCACAGATTTACGACCCTCAGAGAAGAAATTTCTCCTCATCTCAGTTCTAAATGGGAGACACCTTATTTTTAAACTATGCCCCCTAGTTCTAGATTCCCGCACGAGTGGAAACATCCTCTCTGCATCCACCTTGTCAAGCCCCCTCAGTACTTATACGTTTCAAAAAGATCACCGCTCATTCTGCTAAACTCCAAATGAGTATAGATCCAACCTTTCTTCATAAGTCAACCCCTTCATCTCCGGAATCAACCGAGTGAACCTTCTCTGAACTGCATCCAATGCAAGTATATCCCTCCTTAAATAAGGAGACCAAAACTGCACACAGTACTCCAGGTGTGGTCTCACCAATACCCTGTACAGTTGTAGCAGGACTTCTCTGCTTTTATACTCTATCCCCCTTGCAATAAAGACCAACATTCCATGTGCCTTCCTGATTACTTGCTGTACCTGCATAGTAACTTTTTGTGTTTAATGCACAAGGACCCCCAGGTCTCTCTGTACTGCAGCATTTTGTAATCTCTCTCCATTTAAATGATTTTTCCTGCCAAGTGGATAACCTCACACTTTCCCACATTACAGGTGCAATGTCGAAAATCCGGTATTCCGGAATCCGGACCGATCGGTGGCATGGTAGTCCGGAATCCTTAAAATGTTCCGGAATCCGGACCCACAGACCCTGCTGACCTCAGGGCCCCGCCGCTGCCCGACCTTGGGCCTCTCGTTCACTAGCCCCTGCTGCCCTTAGCTCGGGTCCTCGTACCCGGCCCGCCCGAACACCTCCTCGGCCATGGGGCCAGCTGGCCAGAACACCACCTTCCCTGTGCGGGGCCCCTCCCCACCCCCTCGATCCTGGGGGGGGGGAAACCCATCTGTCCTCAGCGGGCCATCCCACCCCTCCCATTTCTGACATTCCGAAATCTGGAAATACCCGAACCTGGGCTTGGGTGTTTCCAGATTTGTGACGTCAGAAAGTCCAGAAAGGCCCAGAATCCGGAACGGCCTCGGTCCCGAGGGTTCTGCATTCTTGACGCTGCACCTGTATACTCCGTTGGCCAAATGTTTGCCCACTCACTTAGCCTGTCTATATCCCCTTGCAGATCTTTTGTGTCCTCCTCTCACAACTTGCTTTCCCACCCATCTTTGTATCATCAGCAAACTTGGCTACATTACACTCGGTCCCTTCATCATTAATATTAATTGTAAATAGTTGAGATCCTTGTGGCACCCCACTAGTCACCATTTGCCAACGGAAAATGACCCATTTATCCCGACTCTCTGTTTTCTGTTAATTACCCAATCCTCTATCCATGCTAATATATTACCTCCTAACCCGTGAGCTCTTATCTCGTGCAGTAACCTTTTATGTGGCACCGTATAGAATGCCTTCTGGAAGTCCAAATGCACCACATCCACTGGTTCCCCCTTAACCACCCTGCTCGTTGCATCCTCAAAGAACTTCAGTAAATCTGTCATACGTGATTTCACTTTCATAAAATCATGCTAGCTCTGCTTGATTGAGTTATGCTTTTCCAAATAGAACCAGAGAAACATAGAAAATAGGTGCAGGAGTAGGCTATTCGGCCCTTCGAGCCAGCACCGCCATTCAATAAGATCATGGGTGATCATTCCATCAGAACCTCTTTCCTGCTTTCTCTCCATACCCCTTGATCCCCTTAGCCGTAAGGGCCATATCTAACTCCCTCTTGAATCTATCCAATGAACTGGCATCAACAACTCTCTGTGGCAGGGAATTCCACAGGTTAACAACTCTGAGTGAAGAAGTTTCTCCTCATCTCAGTCCTAAATGGCCTACCTCTTATCCTAAGACTATGTCCCCTGGTTCTGGACTTCACCATCAGCGGGAACATTCTTCCTGCATCTAACCTGTCCAGTCCCGTCAGAATCTTGTAAGTTTCTATGAGATCCCCTCTCATCCTTTTAAACTCCAGTGAATACAGGCCCAGTCGATCCAGTCTCTTCTCATAGGTCAGTCCAGCCATCCCTGGAATCAGTCTGGTGAACCTTCGCTGCACTCCCTCAATAGCAAGAAAGTCCTTCCTCACATTAGGAGACCAAAACTGTACACAATATTTCAGGTGAGGCCTCACTAAGGTCCAGTACAACTGCTGTAAGTCCTCCCTGCCCCTATGCTCAAATCCCCTAGCTATGAAGGCCAACATACCATTTGCCTTCTTCACCGCCTGCTGTACCTGCATGCCAACTTTCAATGACTGATGAACCATGACACCCAGGTCTTGTTGCACCTCCCCAATCTGCCGCCATTCAGATAATATTCTGCCTTCGTGTTTTTGCCCCCAAAATGGATAACCTCACGTTTATCCACATTATACTGCATCTGCCATGCATTTGCTCACTCACCTAACCTGTCCAAGTCACCCTGCAGCCTCTTAGCATCCTCCTCACAGTTCACACCACCACCCAGTTTAGTGTCATCTGCAAACTTGGAAATATTACACTCAATTCCTTCATCTAAATCATTAATGTATATTGTAAAGAGCTGGGGTCCCAGCACTGAGCCCTGCGGCACTCCACGAGTCACTGCCTGCCATTTTGAAAAGGACCCGTTTATCCCGACTCTCTGCTTCCTGTCTGCCAACCAGTTCTCTATCCGCGTCAGTACATTACCCCCAATACCATGCGCTTTAATTTTGCACACCAATCTCTTGTGTGGGACCTTGTTAAAAGCCTTTTGAAAGTCCAAATACACCACATCCACTGGTTCTCCCTTGTCCACTCTGCTAGTTACATCCTCAAAAGATTCCAGAAGATTCGTCAAGCATGATTTCCCTTTAATAAATCCATGCTGACTTGGACCGATCCTGTCACTGCTTTCCAAATGTGCTGCTATTTCATCCCTAATGACTGATTCCAACATTTTCCCCACTACTGATGTCAGGCTAACCGGTCTATAATCACCCGTTTTCTCTCTCCCTCCGTTTTTAAAAAGTGGTGTTACATTCGCTACCCTCCAGTCCATAGGAACTGATCCAGAGTCGATAGACTTTTGGAAAATGATCACCAATGCATCCACTATTTCTAGGGCCACTTCCTTAAGTACTCTGGGATGCAGACTATCAGGCCCCGGGGATTTATCGGCCTTCAATCCCATCAATTTCCCGCCCAATAAGGATATCCTTCAGTTCCTCCTTCTCACTATCCCCTAGTACATTCGGAAGGTTATATGTGTCTTCCTTCGTGAAGACAGAACCGAAGTATTTGTTCAATTGGTCTGCCATTTCTTTGTTCCGCATTATACATTCACCTGAATCCGACTGCAAGGGACCTACGTTTGTCTTCACTAATCTTTTTCTCTTCACATATTTATAGAAGCTTTTGCAGTCAGTTTTTATGTTCCCTGCAAGCTTCCTCTCATACTCTATTTTCCCCCTCTTAATTAAACCCTTAGTCCTCCTCTGTTGAATTCTAAATTTCTCCCAGTCCTCAGGTTTGTTGTTTTTTCTAGCCAATTTATATGCCTCTTCCTTGGTTTTAACACTATCCTTAATTTCCCTTGTTAGCCACGGTTGAGCCACCTTTCCTCTTTTATTTTTACTCCAGGCAGGGATGTACAATTGCTGAAGTTCATCCATGTGATCTTTAAATGTTTGCCATTGCTTATCCACCGTCAACCCTTTAAGTGTCCTTTGCGGGTTTATTCTAGCCAATTGACGTCTCATACCGTCGAAGATATCTTTCCTTAAGTTCAGGACCCCAGTTTCCGAATTAACTGTGTCATTCTCCATCTTAATAAAGAATTCTACCACATTATGGTCACTCTTCCCCAAGGGGCCTCGCACAACAAGATTGCTAATTAGTCCCTTCTCATTACACATCACCCAGTCTAGGATGGCCAGCTCTCTAGTTGGTTCCTCGACATATTGGTCTAAAAAACCACCCCTAATACACTCCAGGAAATCCTCTTCCACCGCATTGCTACCAGTTTGGTTAGCCCAATTAATATGTAGATTAAAGTCACCCATGATAACTGCTGAACCTTTATTGCACACATCCCTTATTTGTTGTTTGATGCTGTCCCCAACCTCGCTACTACTGCTTGATGGTCTGTACACAACTCCTACTGGCGTTTTCTGCCCTTTGATATTCCGCAGCTCCACCCATACCGATTCTACATCGTCCAGGCTAATGTCCCTCCTTACTATTGCATTAATTTCCTCTTTAACCAGCAACGCCAACCCGCCTCCTTTTCCTCTCTGCCGATCCTTCCTAAATGTTGAATAACCCTGGATGTTGAGTTCCCAGCCTTGGTCACCCTGGAACCATGTCTCTGTGATGCCAATTACATAATTTCCGAAAACTGCTGTCTGCGCAGTTAATTCGTCCACCTTATTCCGAATACTCCTCGCATTGAGACACAGAGCTTCAGGCTTGTCTTTTTAACACACTTTAGAATTTTGCTGTAATGTGGCTCTTTTTGTTTTTTGCCTTGAGTTTCTCTGCCCTCCACTTTTACTATTCTCCTTTCTATCTTTTGCTTCTGCCTCCATTTTATTTCCCTCTGTCTCCCTGCATAGGTTCCCATCCCCCTGCCATGTTAGTTTAACTCCTCCCCAACAGCACCAGCAAACACTCCCCCTAGGACATTGGTTCTGGTCCTGCCCAGGTGCAGACTGTCCGGTTTGTACTGGTCCCTCCTCCCCCAGAACCGATTCCAATGTCCCAGAATTTTGAATCCCTCCCTTTTGCACCAATCCTCAAGCCACCTATTCATCTGAGCTATCCTGCGATTCCTACTCTGACTAGCACGTGGCACTGGTAGCAATCCTGAGATACTACTTTTGCTACTGCTTCCTTTTGCTACTGATGTGTAATGAGAAGGGACTAATTAGCAACCTTGTTGTGCGAGGCCCTTTGGGGAAGAGTGACCATAATATGGTAGAATTCTTTATTAAGATGGAGAGTGACACAGTTAATTCGGAAACTAGAGTCCCGAACTTAAGGAAAGATAACTTCGACGGTATGAGGCTTGAATTGGTTAGAACAGACTGGCAAAGGATACTTAAAGGGTTGACGGTTGATAATCAATGGCAAACATTTAAAGATTACATGGATGAACTTCAGCAATTGTACATCCCTGTCTGGAGTAAAAATAAATCGGGGAAGGTGGCTCAACCGTGGATAACAAGGGAAATTAAGAATAGTGTTAAAACCAAGGAAGAGGCATATAAATTGGCAAGAAAAAGTAACAAACCTGAGGACTGGGAGAAATTTAGAATTCAACAGAGGAGGACGAAGGGATTAATTAAGAGGGGGAAAATAGAGTATGAGAGGAAGCTTGCAGGGAACATAAAACCTGACTGCAAAAGCTTCTATAAATATGTGAAGAGAAAATGATTAGTGTAGACAAACGTAGGTCACATGCAGTCGGATTCAGGTGAATTTATAATGGGGAACAAAGAAATGGCAGACCAACTGAACAAGTACTTCGGTTCTGTCTTCACAAGGGAAGACACAAGTAACCTTTCGAATGTACTAGGGGACAGTAACAAGGAGGAACTGATGGATATCCTTATTAGGTGGGAAATTGTGTCTGGAAAATTGATGGGATTGAAGGCTGATAAATCACCGGGGCCTGATCGTCTGCATCCCAGAGTACGTAAGGAAGTGGCCCTAGAAATAGTGGATGCATTGGTGATCATTTTCCAACAGTCTATCTGGAGCAGTTCCAATGGACTTGAGGGTAGCTAATGTAACACCACTTTTTAAAAAAGGAGAGAGAAAATGGGTAATTATAGACCGGTTAGCTTCACATCAGTAGTGGGGAAAATGTTGGATTCAATCAATCAGGATAAAATAGCAGCACATTTGGAAAGCAATGACAGGATCGGTCCAAATCAGCATGGATTTATGAAAGGGAAATCATGCTTGACGAATCTTCTGAAATTTTTTGAGGATGTAACTAGCAGAGTGGACAAGGGAGAACCAGTGGATGTGGTGTATTTGGACTTTAAAAAAGCTTTTGACAAGGTCTCACACAAGAGATTAATGTGCAAAGTTAAAGCACATGGGATTGGGGGTAGTGTGCTGATGTGGATTGAGAACTGGTTGGCAGACAGGAAGCAAAGAGTAGGAGTAAATGGGTACTTTTCAGAATGGCAGGCAATGACTCGTGGAGTGCCGCAGGGCTCAGTGTTGTGACCCCAGCTTTTTACAATATACATTAACGATTTAGATGAAGAAAGTGTGTGTACTGTCTCCAAGTTTGCAGATGACACTAAACTGGGTGGCGATGTGAGCTGTGAGGAGGACGCTAAGAGGCCGCAGGGTGACTTGGTCAGGTTAAGTGAGTGGGCAAATGCATGGCAGATGCAGTATAATATGGATAAATGTGAGGTTATCCATTTTGGGGGCAAAAACACGATGGCAGAATATTATCTGAATGGCGGCAGATTAGGAAAAGGGGAGGTGCAATGAGACCTGGGTGTCATGGTTCATCAGTCATTGGAAGTTGGCACGCAGGTACAGCAGGCGGTGAAGAAGGCAAATGGTATGTTGGCCTTCATAGCTAGGGGATGAGAGTATAGGAGCAGGGAGGTCTTGCTGCAGTTGTACAGGGCCTTGGTGAGGCCTCACCTGGAATATTGTGTTCAGTTTTGGTCTCCTAATCTGAGGAAGGACATTCTTGCTATTGAGGGAGTGCAGCGAAGATTCACCAGACTGACTCTAGGGATGGCTGGACTGTCATATAAGGAGAGACTGGATCAACTGGGCCTTTATTCTCTGGAGTTTAGAAGAATGAGGGGGGATCTCATAGAAACGTATAAGATTCTGACGGGACTGGACAGGTTAGATACGGGAAGAATGTTCCCGATGTTGGGGAAGTCCAGAACCAGGGAACATGGTCTTAGGATAAGGGGTAGGCCATTTAGGACTGAGATGAGGAGAAACTTCTTCACTCAGAGAGTTGTTAACCTGTGGAATTCCCTGCCGCAGAGAGTAGTTGATGCCAGTTCATTGGATATATTCAAGAGGGAGTTAGATATGGCCCTAATGGCTAAGGGGATCAAAGGGATGGAGAGAAAGCAGGAAAGGGGTACTGAGGAAATGATCAATCATTATCTTATTGAATGGCGGTGCAGGCTCGAAGGGCCGAATGGCATACTCCTACACCTATTTTCTATGTTTCTATGTTTCCTTAAGATTAGCTTGGTCAGAACAGGAAAGGAATGGATCCTCAGACATTCTTTTAGGTATGGCTTAGTGACACACCATTGGTCCATTATTCACCAAGCCATCATGAGAGACAGAAAACTGAATTTTGCACGTGACATTAAAATATGTGTAGCTTGAAATCTCAAAGTCTTTCAATACTGAACGAATTAATGATCAAAATATGTGGCTCTCGACTTGTGGTCTAATGTGAAAGGCAGCACGTCCACACAAAATTCTTCAAAACTTATCACAGCACATAATTAGCAGAAATGAATTATAAATTTGTGTAATGATATTTGGAAACATTGACTGTGGCACTGGGTTGGAAAGAAGAAAGCCCAGGTACAGTAGCATAGTGGTTACGATAACAGACTAGCACTCAGAGGTTGAGAGCTCAAATCCCACCATGGCAAGTTGTGAAACTGAATTCAATAAATTTGGCAATTATGAGATAGCACTAGGAAAATGATCAAAATTGTCATAAAAATGTCCAAATGACCTCACTGCAAACCCATAATATGATTGACTCAATGTCCTCTGAAGTGGCCCAGCAAGCTTAATACAATCACTACAGAACAAAATTACCATCACTATCTTCTCATCAAATGTGACCATTGTTGTCCACATTCCAAGAATAATTAAAACTTAATTATACTATTTTAGTCCACAGTGATAATTTCGATACACAATGATACTATACCAATACTTGCTTGTTGGACGTCTGAAGGATTGTAAGGGGAGGGGCAGGAGGTTAGAGAGAGAGAAAGGGATTTTTTTTCTTATTACTATCCATAAATATTAACCCATCACAAAATTTATTAGCCAGCTCTGAAATTCATCAGCCAAGCCATTAAATATGGTGATAGGATACCTATTCTCTAGATTATTAACCAAATGAACATGCATCTCTCCACATAAAGTCATATTAGCAATTATTGAGTGTCCAGCTCAGTCCCTTAGCTGCAATAAACTACTGCAGAATCATGCATAATTAGCAGTTACCTATAATGTCAAGAACCTTTCATTTGTACAACAGCTGTATTATTATGGAAATTATATAAATGAACCAAACCAGATTTCCTGCAGAACCTGCAGCATGGCTTATTCATTATAATTAAATTGCTATGAATATGGCACAAGAATATAGGATAAGCGCCATGTAGTTTGTTAAGTATAAATATTTAACCAAGTCTTCTATTTTTTGTACAGCTGGGAACAATGAGCTTTTTTATGTACTCCAGTTACCTTTTTTGTCCGATAGTACATTTCTGTTTAAAATATAAAAATATAGGTTAGCTCTCTCCGACTTCTCTCAATCACCAATCTCCTTTATTATTACAAAGTGCCGTTTTTATTGTAACATTTGGCAAAGTCAATGATGGATTTTTTGATGTGAAATAAAACAGAACGACAGAAATATAAAAAGACCAACCCACAGTTCTCAATAATCTCCAAATAAAGTTGTGAAAGGAAAATTGCACTTTTGGGAGTGATGGATAGTCCGACTGGGATTTTGCACTTTGTCACTCCCAGAATGAACATCGGGAATTGGACACCCCCTCAGCTCGTAGTTTCTTGGGCAATTAAAATAAATGGCCTGAAAATCACGAGCTGGGGCAAAGAATTACCCCAGTGTATGCTCCTGGAGTTCGCCAGCAGCAGCAAAGTGGAAAATACAAGCTTTCGTGAATCCACAAGAACAATATTTCAGATGTGAAAAATAACAAAAACGGATCTGAGAATGGCGCTCCAGAATTCATTAATAAAATCAGCTTAAGTTTCTAACCAAAACCTTGCACCCACTAAACACAATGACGGGGACTTCCAGTCATTCCTTTACGTGCAAAAGACCACCATAACTCTCTTGCCCCTGCAGCATTCATGAGTTATGGGTCTTTCACATTCATGAAAGAAATGCTGTAACTCACTGTCACTGGTGAGATATAACGAGATTATATAAAGGATATTTTTCATTTTCAGGCAGAATCGCTACTGCAGACCTCAAAGGATTAACCCTCTGAGTATAGAGCAATCACAGCTTCTGTGCTTGAACATACAGGTTTGAACAGCAGACGTCTTAGTTCAAGTACTGAACCTGTTACTATAGCTATTTGTAAACTACCTCGCCAAAATGTGTGCAGTGCAGGCTGAATTTCAACTACACTTCAGTAACAGGCAGATTTACACGATTAAAACATTCTTGGAATGCAGGAATGAACCAGGAATTGGTCTTTGCTGGTCAGCACAAGTAGATTCTGAAGAAGCAGTTACTAATTTATTTTGATAACATTTTCAAGTAAGTTAGACAAGCAACAAACTTTTCAACTTTTATTCTACTTTATAATGTTGCAGTCCCAATTAGACTTACATTTGCACAAATGTGAACTACTTTTCCACGAGGTGTTGGAAAATTCAGTACTTAAGATATTAGCCACTTGTCTGTGGGAATACTTCGGTGTCGCATTAAGCAATAATGCAACATTACCTTCCGACATCTAGACTTCCTCTGCAGGGATGTCTTGCCCAGTTACTAATGCTTATACCAAAATCTGGCTGCAGAAGAACTAATGATCTCCTTCCATAATCCCTGAATAAATTTCCATGGAATTATTTCATCAGCTCATTAGCAGACTGAAACAATTTTACAGAAGCACGATCGCAAGGTTAAATGATCCTGTAAGCCAGTGTGCAAAGTTCCGGTGATGTTATACAATAAGATCATCTATTATGTGGGGTTCAATTTTCCCCAATGCCTGCTTTTTAGCGTATTTCAAGAGTTATGCCCGTTTTTTTGGCCCCAACTACTCCAAAAAAAACGTGAAAATTTCCCCGTTTTAATTGGCGCCGCACAGCCTGTCCTTTCGCTGGGGTGGGGTGGAGCCTAATGTGTGTGCCGAAAAAAAGATGCCCCTTTCTGCACATGCGCGGGAAAAAAAGAAGTTTTTTCGTGATTGCTATGGGCACGCATGCCCAGTACACCATTCGGCCATTTTTAAAGAGCCAGTTGTGTGTGAGAACTTTAATTCTCAGTGGAAAAAAAAAATCGGAGCTGCAATATGCAAGGCGGCTCAAGGACCAAGAATTTCTCACAAGAGGAAGTGGAGGCACTGGTTACTGTAATTGAGGCCAGATGGCACGAGCTGGACACCAGCAGAGGTCACACAAAAGTTTCACCAAAAGAAATGAAGAAATGCTGGAACGAACTTGCAAAAGATTACTGTGCAATAGTGACCACCTCGAGGTCTGGAGACCAGTGCAAAAAGAAGTGGCAGGACCTTGGTCAAATAGTTAGTTAAGTAATATTTTCATTTATTCACTGGAATTACAATTGTAAATGTGATCATCTGTATGGCCCACCCAGCAGAAAGACATCCTCTCTAAAAAGTTAATTTTTCATCTTTGCAGAGGAAGGTGGCACGCAGCAAAAAAGGGAGAACTCGAACAGGAGGAGGCCGGCAAATCTGCACACACTTGGAAGACAGGGTCGCTGCTTTGATGGGTCTTACCTGGAGCAAAGCAATAACCACTGCACAAGCTGGGCCCACACTCGAAGGAGAGGCTAAGTCCTGCAAATTCCACAGTCTGGCTTTGATAAATGTTAAGTACTGCGCGGGCTAGCCATGCTGCAGTTCATGGGGATGTCTCCATCAGCTACGCTTCGGTTGATGCAATGTGCTATCATTCATCGTGGTCCTTCAAATCAGCCTGTTACCTGCGCTGTGAGCCTACTCATGCCACCCACTCTGCCCCCTCCTCTGCTGCTAACCATTTGTCTGTTCTGTTATATCTTGCAGAACTTGCCAACCCTGACGAGGCTGAAGCCAATGCAGAAGATGATTCAAATGCGGACGAGCCTGAAGAGAACATCTTCCAATCCCACCTTCCAGATCAAGAGCATGGGGGTGAGGGGGAGGATGAAGCCCCCACTCTTGTACTCACTCTGGCGAAGGTGCTGGTGCCACCCATTGAGGTGCCAGCCCCTTTCCTGAGTGGTACGAGAGTTGGGACATTCCATGGTTTCACACAGTGCGAGGCTGTAGGTTCCAGTGAGCCACACCCAGGGTGACGAATGGAAGGAGAGTTCGACAGCGCTCTCCTGAGGTGCAGGATGTGATAGATGTGGTTCAGATGATGGCAATGAGTAGGGAGAGCATTGACCTTATGTGATCACTCCTGGACACCATCAGTGGGGTGGGTGATGAGGTACTGGGACTGTCGGGAGAAGTAACAACACTCTCATGAGAAATGGGAACACTGTCCGGGCACATTAGGGATGGAATGTTGCAGATAGTGGATATACTGTCGGTGAACATGAGGGAGGGAATATCAGAGGTAACTGCTGCAATAAGGGAACATGCCCAGAACCTGCGGCCATTGACGGAATCAACTGCCACTCCCACTCCAATCCCCAGACCAGCCTCTGAAGAGGCACAAGCAGGGCCTTCCACATTACCACCTGCCCACACTCCCCATCAAAAAGTGCGCATTACTCGAGATGCTCGAAAGAATAAGCTTGGTACCAACCCGAGAAACGGTGCATTACCGCCTGCAGGCAGAGGTGGAATCACCAAGACCAAGCGCAGCAGGCGGTCTTAGAATAAGGTGGAGGAGAGATGGGTGCAGCCTTTCTTTGCTACTGTTGTTATTGTAACCGTTCTCAAATTAAATTTTTTTTTTAATAAGTGATGTAAATTTACAAGTTTAAAAGTTTGTAAGTGATCTTATAGTTTTTGCAAGTGATTTTAACTGAAAACTTTAAAGTTTGATACAAGAATTTTTTAATTAAAATTTAGTACAAACAAGTGTTAAACTTTTGAATAAAATATATTTTAAATTATAACTGAATCATTTCCATTATTTGTTCCATTAACACAACACATCATTACGGAACAGGTCCAAACAGTAAACATGGTCCAGTTGGAATAGTTGCCGCTGAGCCTTCAGGCAGCAAAGTGTTCACGAATGAGCTGCTGGCGCAAGGTTCAAGCAATTGTTAAAGGGGCAGTCATGCTCTGGGTTCAGGTAGTTGCATGGCTTCCTCGTCCTCCTCCTCCTCCTCCTCATCTGCATCTCCCTCCTCATGATGGCTAAGTTGTGCAGCATGCAGCAGACATCAGTGAACTGACCGACAATCTCAGGGGAGTATTGCAAGTAGCCTCTGGAATGGTCCAGGAATTGGAAACGCTGCTTCAAGATGCCAATGTTCTTTCTATTATGCTGCACGTTGCAATGAGCGACATGTTGTATTCCTGGTCAGCTTCCGTCCGGGTTACGTGTAGGGGCGCCATGAGCCAAGTGGCGAGGCTGTACCCTTTGTCCCCTAGCAGCCAGCTCTGGCCTTCTGGCTGCTGCTGAAACATGGCAGATGTAGCGCTCTCGCATCATGGGTGTTCCCAGGGTATCTCGCATTAAGTGCCATGATGCGATGCATGTCGTCACACATGAGCTGCACATTCATGGAGTGGAAGCCTTTTCTGTTCTTGTGCATCTCAGAATCCTCCAAAAGGTGCTCGCAAGGTGATGTGGGTACAATCAATGCAGCCCTGTACCTTTGGGAACCCAGCAATCCTGGTTAAGCCCACAGCCCTGTCACGTATTGCCTGGGTGGTCATGAGGAACTTTATGTAGTCATTCTTCTGGACATATAGTACAGCAGTCACCTGCCGAATGCAGATGTGTATTGCATGTTGAGAAATGGTACACACATTCCCAATTGTGGCCTGGATTGATCCAGACGCATAAAATGAAAATGCAGCTGTAATCTTTACTTCAATTGACAAAGCAGTCCTCCTGATGCTTCTAGGGTGCAGGTCTGCTTTTACCAACTCACAGATCTCGGTTCTAACTTCTTTGCGGAAATGCAGCCTTCTCACACAGTCTGCATCACTCAGGGGCAGGTATGAACGCCTGTCTTGATATACCCGATGTGGGTAAGGCCTCCTGCCCATCATCCTACGTACTCGGAGGTTCCTCAGGTGATGATATCTAATCAATCTTCTCCTCCGCAGCAGAATTGCTCCCTCGCCCGGACACTGGCTCGGCGTCCACCTGCTTCGGCTCCTCATGCAGAAGCCTTGCACGAGGTATGGCATTGTCAATATTGCCCCCATGATTTAATTGTAGCTTTGCAAGAAGCTCAAAACAGGACAAATCACTCACACCCGCCCCCCAGGGTCGACGGCCTAGAATGGACAACACCCTGGTCTGCGCTTGTGCAATAGGCTTGCTTAGAACGGGAAGCTAGGCATTCAATGAAGAAACAAAGTCTAATGCAATTCTTTAATTTTTGATTTTTTTCAAAGTACCACCTCACCACCGAACGTCTCCTCACTGGGCTCGAGGGTCGGCAAGCAGAATTGCTCCCTCGCCCGGACACTGGCTCGGCGTCCACCTGCTCCGGCTTCTTTTGAAGCTGCTGTCTAGCCTAAGGGTTCTCATCCCTTCAGTTTGGCTTCCACCCCACCCTACCACCCCCCACCCTCAGGCTTCTTTTGAAGCTGAGCCCGTGTCTGGGCAAGGGAGCAATTCTGCCGGATGACACTCCAACCCTCGAGCCCGGTGAGGAGATGTTCGGTGGTGGCATGGTACTTTGAAAAAAATCCAAAGTTAAAGAATTGCATTAGACTTCCATTTTCTCCCTTTTGACTTTGAAAATATTAAGCTTCATGACGCATATTCTTTGCCTTCTTGACGCCCTCCAAAACTTTGCCTAAAAACAATGGCGTCTTTCTCCGTCGATTTTTTAATGTGCACTGCTTTTTCTCGAGTGCCCAGAAGGTTTTTTGGGAGTGTCACATACGCCATCCTGGGAAAAATGTAAGTTGGCCAAACTTGCTTAAATATGAAAAACTGGCGCAGACATCAAGTTACGCAAAAAAAATCCTAACCTAAAAAAATCGTAACTAACTGAGTTACGCCGGCGCAGAAACTTTGGGGAAACTAGAACCGGCACAGATAATTGGGAAAAATTGAGCCCCTTGTCTCTTATGCTTGCTGGACTTTATTTTCACAATAAGTTGCAAAGTAACTTTAAACAATTGCCCAAAGAATCAGCATGGAATTGAACCTACAATCTGACATCAGCTGGATCTGAGGGATCGGAATGAATGGAATTAAATTGGAACCTTCCTCACATTGACTTTGATTATTTTCTGGATCTTCCAAAAATTCTTGAGGGTTCATTACAAACATCACTAATTAGCATCATCTCTTGAATAAACAAATAAAACCCTGTTTTTAAAAAACTTTGTATAACGTGCATTCAACACATGCTCCTGCTGGTTCGGTTGGAATGCCGATCTGTAACTGAGCCACACAGACCAGAAAGGTTCCAGATTTGATCCATGGTAAATGCTGTGCGAGCTGATCTGAGCAGGGGTGATTGTAAGATAAGGTTGTATAATTTGTCTCACTGATCCTAGCTAGGAAGGTGGGGTGGGGGGGGTGGTGGTGAAATCAGCCAGAGGTTCCTCTTAGAAATTACATTGGGCAAAGGCAGAAATGGCTCAGTCGTAATGCCTGAAGTGATGGAATAGACTGCTAATCGATGACAAAAATGAGATCACGCATCATACTGCAGCATGTCAGCGACTTCAGGAGAGGAGAGAAAACTGGGCAACACACATATCAGCAAAGTGTGGAAGGAACCACAACTAAAATCCATTTAAGCATTAAGCTGACAAGATCTCATCTGGAGCACAAGTGGGTTTTGGAGTAATCAGCAAAGTTCCTGAGTGAGCAGACACCAGGGGATAGATTTTCGTTTTCAGCGCCTGGGGTGGTAATCTGGTGGAATAGATCACCCAGCCTTTACAGAATCCGCCTGATTTTCATTCCATGAACCTATTCTGCCAAATTACCGTACTGGCAATTAAGACGAAAATCCATTCCCCCCCCCACCACCACAGCCCCAGGATTATCTAGGCTCCCCTACTTAAATCACATGGTACCTGTCATGTATCTTACATTATTATATATAACTGTATCCTACATGCTATACATGACTGTAATAAGATATGACCTGTAACCACCAGCATACCTTACCACCAGGGGTGCACTTGCAAGAGACAGGTATACAAGGACAGCCACCATCAACACACATTGAGGCCTTTTCATGTACAATCGATGCTCTTTCGGCATCAGGTCGGCAGCTGCCATATTCCAGCACAACATGGAGAGTCTGCTCAAGTCCATCCCGGGGACGGTTGTATTTCAAGACCACATACCTATCATGGACAGGGACACAGACTCCCATCTCCGTAATTTGGAGGAAATACTAAAGCAGTTGGATTGGGTAGGCCTACGAGTTAAGAAATCCAAGTGCCTGTTTCTCGCACCCGAGGTTAAATTTTTGGGCAGAAGGATTGCCGCTGATGGAATCCACCCAAGAGTCCAAAACAGAAGCAATTCGCCTGGCATCCAGGTCCTGGAATGTCTCAGAACTGTGCGCCTTTCTCGGGCTACTCAATTACTTTGGGAACTTTATGCAGAACTTAAGCATGCTGCTGGAGCCTCTCCACGTGCTACTCAGGAAGGAGTGCGATTGGTTTTGAGGGGACGCCCAGGAACGCGCCTTCAATAACGCACGCAACCTTCTGTGTTCCAACAGTGTTTTGACTTTCTTTGATCCAGGTAAAAAGCTAGTTCTCACATGCGATGCGTCAGCGTATGGGGTCGGGTGCGGTTTACAACATGTCAATAGTGCGGGCAAATTACAACCCATAGCTTATGCCTCCAGGTCACTTTCGCGGGCGGAGTGCGGGTACAGAATGGTAGAGAAGGAGGCGCTCGCATGCGTGTATGGTATCAAAAAGATGCACCAATACCTTTTCGGGGCCAAGTTCGCGTTAGAAACTGACCACAAGCCCCTCATGTCCCTCCTATCCGAGAGCAAGGCAATAAACACCAACGCCTCGGCGCAAATTCAATGCTGGCGTCCTACGACTATACCATAAGGCACAGACCAGGCACAGACAACTGTGCCGACGTGCTCAGCAGGCTACCCCTGGCGACCACGGAAGGGTCTGACGAACAGGACTGTGAGATAGTCATGGCAATCAATGCCTTTGAGTCCACAGGTTCGCCCATGACGGCTCGCCAAATCAGAGCCTGGATGGCCAGCGACCCCACGTTATCCTGAGTAAAAAGATGTGTCCTAACCGGGGACTGGGCAGAGGCTCGCGATGCCTACCCCGAGGAATTCAAACCTTTTCACAGGCGCATGCATGAGCTATCACTACAAGCGGACTGCCTGATGTGGGGCAGCCGAGTAGTCATGCCTCTGCGAGGCAGAGAGGCTTTCGTCCGGGAGCTCCACCGTGAGCACCCGGGGATCGTTCTCATGAAGGCCATAGCCAGATCCCACATCTGGTGGCCTGGTATTGACGCGGACTTGGAGCTCTGGGTCCGACAGTGCACCATTTGTGCCCAACTCAGCAATGCCCCCTGGGAGGCTCCCCTGAGCCCCTGGCCCCGGCCTACCAAACCGTGGTCGCGGGTGCACGTAGATTATGAGGGCCCATTCGAGGGCAAAACGTTCCTCATAGTTGTAGATGCATTTTCAAAGTGAATCGAATGCACCATTTTAAACTCAAGCACAACCTCCACCACTGTGGAGAGCCTCGCAACCATGTTTGCAACGCACGGAATCCCTGACATATTGGTCAGTGACAATGGTCCGTGCTTCACCAGCGCAGAATTCCAAGATTTTATTATTGACCACGGCATAAATCACGTCAAGACGGCACCATTCAAGCTGGCCTCCAACGGCCAGGTGGAGAGAGCAGTGCAAATCATTAAACAAGGCATGCTTAAAATCCAAGGTCCCACGCTGCAGGGTGTCGCGACTGTTGCTGGCATACAGATCTCGTCCACACTCACTGACTGGGATTCCCCCCCGCGCAACTGTTGATGAAAAGGACTTTAAAAACAAGGATGTCATTAATCCTCCCAGACATGCACGAAATCGTTGAGGCAAAGCGCCGTAAGCTGACTGAGTACCATGATAGAAATTCGAGGGGGAGATGGAATGAGATAGGGGACAAAGTGTTTGTACTAAACTATGGCAGGGGTCCCAAATGGCTTGCAGGGACAGTAACGGGTAAGGAAGGAAACAGGCTACTGGTTGTACAAATGGACAATGGCCAAACCTGCCGGAGGCATGTAGACCAAGTCAAAAGCAGATTTACCAACAACACTGCGGAACCAGAGGCAGACTACAATGTGGAACTCGCACCACATCCGGTGGACAGACAGAGGGAACAACCTGAGGAAAGGGCAATCCCAACAGACAGCCCAGGCGAGTCAACAACAATCACACCAATCGAAAAAGACAGCCCAGGCAAGATACCAGCAACCACACCCAAAGAAAAACAGACACCAAGGCAAACAACTGAACCACAACTCAGACGCTCCACGCGAGAGCGTAGACCACCTGAGAGACTGAACCTATAAAGACAATAAGACCTTGGGGGAGGGTGATGTCATGTATCTTACATTATTATATATAACTGTATCCTAACATGCTATACATGACTGTAATAAAATATGACCTGTAACCACCAGCATACCTTACCCACCAGGGGTGCACTTGCAAGAGACAGGTATATAAGGACAGGTCTCAGGCAAGTGCAGCATTCCAGAGCTGTGAAATAAAGGTGCAGGTCCAGAGTGACCTTGACTTCACTACATGCCTCGTGTGAATCTGTACTGAGGGGACAGGACCTTACAGTATCCTTCCACTTGCCCAAGAACAGAGCAGTGCGGATATTCACCATCAGAAAGTCTGCAGCCACTCTGTCCCACCCACCTCACCGACTCACCCAATTGTCTCCAATACCTGGATTTCCAGAAGCCCATAAAACTTTACTTTCTCCCCCCCTAAATCTTGGTTTGTAAATTTTAATTGTGAATGCAATAAAATGGTCAACTTCAAGGACTGAAGCAATTGTAAGCAATATTAGATATTGCTTAATTGCACATTAAATTACTGGATAGCATTACACTTAATTTTTTTGAACATTGTTACACTTAACAAAAATGGTTTCCATAAAACTAACTAAATGCAATTTTGTTTTAAATAATTGGGACCAAGTTATTCTTTTGAAATAATAAAACAGCCACACTGATGTCTGTAATTCAGCTGAGCAGATTTTTCTTGTTACTGGAGTATTTTAAGTATCTTCCCTCAATGTGAATCCAATTACAGTTTTTTTTGTTCTGAGAAAGAGTACATAGTCAGTGCCCATTTGGTCTGGTTTTAATCACCTGTCTGGAGGGGAGCTCGCCAAAACTTTCCCATTCCCTATAATAATTTGGGGAAGATTCAAAAGGTGGGGGGGAGGGGGCAGCATGATACTGCACTACCTTCTGTTACACTTCGGCTTTTGCTCCTGACAGAACTTCTTTTGTTGCTAATGATTTATACCATGTGACAGCGGCAAGGATAAATGTGCAAATTGCAGTGAGTGATCAGGACAACAAAGAATTAAACATTTTTTTCCCCCCATTACAAAATCACAGAACTATGTTTTTTTTTAATGATACAGCAATGAGTTTGTGGTTCCCCATCATTATGTGGTATATTTTTGGCTGGACGATTTACAAGCTAAATAAATAGCTTTGCTTAACAGCTGGAACCATGCTAAAGCCTCTAAAGACTTCTTTCAGTGGGAACTTTCAGCCTCCAGTCAAATACTCCAAAGTGAAAATGCGCCTTTTAGAGTTACACAGTGAAGAGACTCGCAGGAAAAGGCAAGAATCCACCTCACTTTATTGCCAATACTATTCCCTTGCAGGTTGTTAAGTCTCGGCTCCTTCCATCGTAAGTAATGACATGTTTGCTTTTAAAGCTATAACTAACTTGGCATTTGAAGAGGAAGACCAAAGGACTATCTTTGTTTTGATATAAAAGATCAATTTAGTGTAGTCTCGATTGAAATAGCCACTCCCCTCTCTTCAGATTCGCCTCGGTCTCACTGTTATCACTTATTGCAGACTGAATCCAGACTGATTCAGTTGCCAAAATCAAAACTCCCTTCACCCGCAGTTGGTTTGACTCCAGATAAATTGAACAGTGCCCAATGCTTCAGTACTATTTGGAAAAAATAGATGCTGATCTGGTAGTTTATTGTATTAGTAACTGAGCGTTAATATTGTCCTAGGCAAAATTGTGAAATCCAATTTCCTTCCAACGAAAATAAAACCTTCAGCTTTCCCAATGGCTCAGCTGGTAAAAGCAGCATGTTACTGATCAGACGAGCAACCTCAGCCAACACGAACAGAAAAAGCTGCAAATACTCAGGTCAGGACGCATCAACGGAGAAACAGAAGTTAGCCAATCAACGTTTCAGATCTTAAGACCTTTCCTCAGGGCTCATGTCGATTGACTGGCATGTTTCTCCACAGATGCTGCCTCACCTGCTGAGTATTTCTAGATTTTTCTGTTTTTGTCCCAGGTTTCCAGCATCTGTAGTATTTTGCTGTTTGTTTATACTACAACTTCAGTTTCTGGTCTGTGCTGAATGAGCTGATCTCAGCTTGGGTGGCAGTAGAAGCGTTTACAGGTAGCCTCTCTATCTGGGTTAGGAGAGGGCGGGTGGGGGGGGGGGGGGGAAATATAACCAGATTTGTCATTTCAAATTGCTGTCGGAAAATGTGCTCATGTACATGTTGGTTGTGGGCAAGATTGGGCTTGGCTGTAAGGCATGGTACAACAGTCTGTCAATACTATTTTGATTTAGGCTCAAACGTGAAGTATTGCCACTTGGGCAAGGTGCTGGAAGATGGAGCCTTCTCTTCGGCATAAATCAAGAGAAAGATTTGAGAGAAAATAAAATAAAGTCTTGTTTGGCAGAAATGAGAAAATGTCTTTCCATCACATCACAATGGAATCACAGCTACTAATATTCCTATTCCCTCTCCAAAGTGAGAATGTGTTTCAGCTCCATTTTACAACATGGGGTGGGGGATGAGAATAAGCAAATTAAAATTTCAGGTGCGTTGCTTTTGATCCCTGACAAAGAGGCAAACTCAAATCCAATCTTGATTGGTAATCACACTCTGCATCTTCTGGAGTAGCTTAGCTATAAGAACACAAGAACATAAGAAATAGGAGCAGGAGTTGGCTATATGGCCCCTCGAGCCTGCTCCGCCATTTAATAAGGTAATGGCTGATCTTTGACCTCAACTTCACTTTCCCGCCCGATCTCCATATCGTTCGATTCCCCTAGACTCCAAAAATCTATCTCAGCCTTGAATATACTCAAAGACTTTGCACTCACAGCCCTCTGGGACAGAGAATTCTAGAGGTTCACCACCCTCTGAGTGAAGAAATTCCTCCTCATCTCAGTCGTAAATTATCCACCGTTTATCCTGAGACTATGCCCCCCCCCACCAGATCTAGACATTCCATCCAGGGGAAACAACCTCTCAGCACCTACCATGTCAATCCCCTTCAGAATCTTGTTTCTTTCAATGAGATCACCGCTCATTCTTCTAAACACCAGAGAGTATAGACCCACTCTACACAATCTCTCATCATAAGACAGCCCTCTCATCCCAGGAATCAATCTAATGAACCTCCGTTGTACCGCCTCCAAGGCAAGTATATCCCTCCGTAGATAAGGAGACCAAAACTGCACACAGTATTCCAGGTGTGATCTCACCAAGGCCCTGTAAAATTGTAGCAAGACTTTCTTACTGTTAAACTCCAACTCCCTTGCAATAATGGACAACATGCCATATGCCTTCCTTATTGCTTGCTGTACCTGCGTGCTAGCTTTCTGTGTCAGGGACGCTTCCAGTGTCCCTGATGACTACATATGCGGGAAGTGTATCAGGCTGCAGCTCCTGACAGACAGCATTGCGGCACTGGAGCTGCGGGTAGATTCACTCTGGAGCATCCACTATGCTGAGAATGATGTGAATAGCATGTTTAGTGAGTTGGTAAAGGTAAAGGTTACACAGCCAGATAGGGGATGGGTGACCAACAGGAAGAGCAGTGGAAGGAAGGTAGTGCAGGGGTCCCCTGCGGTCATCCCCCTGCAAAACAGATACACCGCTTCGGGTACTGTTGAGGAGGATGACTCATCATGGGAGGGGAGCAGCAGCCAACTCCACGTCACCGTGCGTGGCTCTGCTGCACAGGAGGGCAGGAAAAAGAGTGGGAGAACTATAGTGATAGGGGATTCTATTGTAAGAGGAATAGACAGATGTTTCTGTGGCCGCAACCGAGACTCCAGGATGTTATGTTGCCTCCCTGGTGCAAGGGTCAAGGATGTCTCGGAGCGGGTGCAGGACATTTTAAAGGAGGAGGGTAAACAGCCAGTTGTCGAGGTGCATATAGGTACCAACGATATAGGTAAAAAACGGGATGAGGTCCTACAAGACGAATTTAGGGAGCTAGGAGCTAAATTAAAAAGTAGGATCTCAAAAATAGTAATCTCAGGATTGCTACCAGTGCCATGTGCTAGTCAGAGTAGGAATCGCAGGATAGCGCAGATGAATACGTGGCTTGAGCAGTGGTGCAGCAGGGAGGGATTCAAATTCCTGGGACATTGGAACCGGTTCTGGGGGAGGTGGGACCAGTACAAACCGGACGGTCTGCACCTGGGCAGGACCGGAACCAATGTCCTAGAGGGAGTGTTTGCTAGTGCTGTTGGGGAGGGGTTAAACTAATAGGGCAGGGGGATGGGAATCTATGCAGGGAGACAGAGGGAAGTAGAATGGGGGCAGAAGCAAAAGATAGAAAGAAGAAAAGTAAAAGTGGAGGGCAGAGAAACCCAAGGCAAAAAGTAAAAAGGGCCACATTACAGCAAAATCCTAAAGGGTCAAAGGGTGTTAAAAAGACAAGCCTGAAGGCTCTGTGCCTCAATGCGAGGAGTATTCGGAATAAGGTGGACGAATTAACTGCACAGATAGCAGTTAACGGATATGATGTAATTGGCATCACGGAGACATGACTCCAGGGTGACCAAGGCTGAGAACTCAACATCCAGGAGTATTCAATATTTAGCAAGGTTAGACAAAAAGGAAAAGGAGGTGGGGTGGCCTTGCTGGTTAAAGAGGAAATTAATGCAATAGTAAGGAAGGACATTAGCTTGGATGATGTGGAATCGGTATAGGTGGAGCTACAGAATACAAAAGGGCAGAAAACGCTAGTGGGAGTTGTGTACAGATCACCAAACAGTAGTAATGAGGATGGGACAGCATCAAAAAAGAAATTAGGGATGTGCGCAATAAAGGTACAGCAGTTATCATGGGCAACTCTAATCTACATATTGACTGGGCTAACCAAACTGGTAGCAATGCGGTGGAGGAGGATTAGGGATAGTTTTCTAGACCAATATGTTGAGGAACCAACTAGAGGGCTGGCCATCCTAGACTAGGTGATGTGTAATGAGAAAGCACTAATTAACAATCTTGTTGTGCGAGGCCCCTTGGGGAAGAGTGACCATAATATGGTAGAATTCTTGATGAAGGTGGAGAGTGACACAGTTAATTCAGAAACTAGGGTCCTGAACTTGGGGAAAGGTAACTTCGATGGTATTAGACGTGACTTGGCTAGAATAGACTGGCGAGTGATACTTAAAGGGTTGATGGTGGATAGGCAATGGCAGACATTTAAAGATCACATGGATGAACTACAATTGTACATCCCTGTCTGGAATAAAAATAAAACGGGAAAGGTGGCTCAACCGTGGCTAACAAGGGAAATTAAGGATAGTGTTAAATCCAAGGAAGAGGCATATAAATTGGCCAGAAAAAGCAGCAGACTTGAGGACTGGGAGAATTTTGTAATACAGCAGAGGAGGACAAAGAGTTTAATTAGGAGAGAGAAAAGTGAGTATGAGAGGAAGCTTGCTGGGAACATAAAAACTGACTGAAAAAGCTCCTATAGATATGTGAAGAGAAAAAGATTAGTGAAAACAAACGTAAGTCCCTTGCAGTCAGATTCAGGTGAATTTATAATGGGGAACAAAGAAATGGCGGACCAGTTAAACAAATACTTTGGTTCTGTTTTCACGAAGGAAGACACAAATAATCTTCCGGAAATACTAGGGGACCGAGGGTCTAGTGAAAAGAAGGAACTGAAGGATATCCTTATAAAGCGGGAAATTGTGTGAGGGAAATTGATGGGATTGAAGGCCGATAAATCCCCGGGGCCTGATAGTCTGCATCCCAGAGTACTTAAGGAAGTGGCCCTAGAAATAGTGGATGCATTGGTGATCATTTTCCAACAGTCTGTCGAATGTGGATCAGATCCTATGGACTGGAGGGTAGCTATTGTAACACCACTGTTTAAAAAAGGAGGGAGAGAAAACGGGTAATTATAGACCGGTTAGCCTGACATCAGTAGTGGGGAAAATGTTGGAATCAATTATTAAAGATGAAATCGCAGTGCATTTGGAAAGCAGTGACAGGATCGGTCCAAGTCAGCATGGATTTATGAAAGGGAAATCATGCTTGACAAATCTTCTGGAATGTTTTGAGGATGTAACTAGTAGAGCGGACAAGGGAGAACCAGTGGAAGTGGTGTATTTGGACTTTCAAAAGGCTTTTGACAAGGTCCCACACAAAAGATTGGTGTGCAAAATCAAAGCACATGATATTGGGGGTAATGTACTGACGTAGATAGAGAACTGGTTGGCAGACAGGAAGCAGAGAGTCGGGATAAATGGGTCCTTTTCAGAATGGCAGGCAGTGACTAGTTGAGTACCGCATGTTCCCAATGTTGGGGAAGTCCAGAACCAGGGGTCACAGTCTACGGATAAGAGGTAAGCCAATTAGGACCGAGATGAGGAGAAACTTCTTCACCCAGAGAGTGGTGAACCTGTGGAATTCTCTACCACAGAAAGTTGTTGAGGGCAATTCACTAAGTATATTCAAAAAGGAGCTAGATGTAGTCCTTACTACTCGGGGGATCAAGGGGTATGACGAGAAAGCAGGAATGGAGTACTGAAGTTGCATGTTCAGCCATGAACTCATTGAATGGCGGTACAGGCTCGAAGGGCCGAATGGCCTACTCATGCACACAGTTTCTATGCTTCTCTGACCCCAGCTCTTTACAATATACATTAACCATTTGGATGATGGAATTGAGTGTAATATCACCAAGTTTGCAGACGACACTAAGCTGGGTGGCAGTGTGAGCTGTGAGGAGGACGCTAAAAGACTGCAGAGTGACTTGGACAGGTTAGGTGAGTGGGCAAATGCATGGTAGATGCAGTATAATTGTGAGGTTATCCACTTTGGTGGCAAAAACACGAAGGCAGATTATCTGAATAGTGGCAGATTAGGAAAGGAGGAGGTGCAACAAGACCTGGGTATCATGGTTCATCAGTCATTGAAAGTTGACATGCAGGTACAGCAGGTGGTGAAGGCGGCAAATGGTTGGCCTTCATAGCTAGGGGATTTGAGTATAGGAGCAGGGAGGTCTTACTGAAGTTGTACAGGGCCTTTGTGAGGCCTCACCTGGAATATTGTGTTCAG
This sequence comes from Pristiophorus japonicus, assembly GCF_044704955.1. Taxonomy (NCBI): domain Eukaryota; kingdom Metazoa; phylum Chordata; class Chondrichthyes; family Pristiophoridae; genus Pristiophorus; species Pristiophorus japonicus. The sequence continues at coordinate 235,224,140 of NC_091984.1, read as the reverse complement.
TTTTGGTCTCCTAATCTGAGGAAGGATGTTCTTGCTATTGAGGGAGTGCAGCGAAGGTTCACCAGACTGATTCCCGGGATGGCAGACTGACATATGAGGAGAGACTGGATCAACTGGGCCTTTATACACTGAAGTTTAGAAGGATGATAGGGGATCTCAGAAACTTATAAGATTCTGACGGGACTGGACTGGTTCGATGCGGGAAGAATGTTCCCGATGATGGGGAAGTCCAGAACCAGGGGACAGAGTCTTAGGATAAGGGGTAGGCCATTTAGGACTGAGATGAGAAGAAACTTCTTCACTCAGAGAGTTGTTAATCTGTGGAATTCCCTACCACAGAGGGTTGTTGATGCCAGTTGGATATATTCAAGAGGGAGTTAGATATGGCCCTTGCGGCTAAAGGGATCAAGGGGTACTGAGGGAATGATCAGCCATGATCTTATTAATGCAGGTGGTGCAGGCTCGAAGGGCTGAATGGCCTACTCCTGCACCTATTTTCTATGTTTCTTGCATGAGGACACCCAAATCTCTCTGATCACCAACATTTAAAAGTTTCTCACCATTTAAAAAATATTCTGATTTTCTATTCTTCCGACTAAAGTGAATAACCTCACATTTCCCTACATTATACTCCATCTTCCACCTTATTGCCCACTCACTTAATCTATCTATATCCCTTCGCAGACGCTTTGTACTCTCCTCACAGCTTACTGTCCCACCTAGCTTTGTATCAGCAAACTTGGATACATTGCACTTGGTCCCTTCCATCAAGGTCATTAATGTAGATTGTAACGAGCTGAGGCCCCAACACTGACTCTTGCAGCACCCCACTAGTTGCAGCCTGCCAACCTGAAAATGACCATTTATCCCTACTCCCTGTTTTCTGTCCGTTAACCAATCCTCTATCCATGCTAATACATTACCTCCAATCCCATGAGCCGTTATCTTGTGTAATAACCTTTTATATGGCACCTTCTCGAATGCCTTTTGGAAATCCAAACATACTAACATCCACTGATTCCCCTTTATCTACCCTGCTAGTTACATCCTCAAAAATGTTGTCAAACACGATTCCCTTTCATAAAACTATGGTGACTCTGCCTAATCATGTTATGATTTTCATAATGCTCTGATACCACTTCCTTCACAATGGATTCCAGTATTTTTCCGATGACTGATGTCAGGTTAACTGGCCTGTAGTACCCCGTTATTTCTCTTCCTCCTTTCTTGAATAGCAGAGTTACATTTGCTGCATTTCAATCCACTGGGACCGTTCTAGAATCTAGGGAATTCGGGAAGATCATAACCAATACATCCACTCTCTCTGCAGCCACCTCTTTTAGAACCCTAGGATGGGCCATCAGGTCCAGGGGATTTGTCAGCTTTTAGTCCCATTAGTTTCTCTCGTACTTTTTCTCTACTTATATTAATTACATTAAGTTCCTCACCCTCATTAGACCCTTGGTTCCCCACCATTTTTGGTATGCCTATCTTTTATGTCAGATAATCAGGAAAGAACTGGCTTGGAGGTCAGAGGATGGAAACAACATTAACACTCCTTAAGCACTCCTGGTTTGACCACTAAAAATAGCACGAATGGAGATTCCTCCAGGCTGACTGTGCCACATTCTTCTCAGACGAGGAGAGCATGGAACAGAGGAACGTGTTGAGGTGCAACAAAGTTAGATTTTCCCAAAACACTCAAGTTTAGATGCACTCGAATTATGAGTGAGGTTTTCAAGCACCTTTCAATCTAGCTTGATTTCATGGTTTAAAACCCTGAGTAAGTGCTGAATTGACTTATGGTGAAAGCAGGATGCATGTTTGTTAAACTTTTGAAATCAGGCAGAATTTCCAAGAAGCAACTGGTACATGACTTGGCATCCAACAAAATTCTCACCCCACGGGCAGTTTGGGATAAGCCTTGCAGCGCAAAAGAATTTCGGTTTTAAAAGCATTAAAGTTGCTCACCCTCTGTTTATGGTCATCGCTAAGTATCATGCATCTTAGCTCTTGCATTACTCAAGATCAATCCCATACAGTAAATGCAACAAACGGTGTCAAAAAGGCCATTTAGGAGTATTTATATTACTAATAGAATAGGAAGGCAAATATGCATTTTTAGAATTATTCGTAAAATGTTAAACCCTGTGTGCAAATCCAAGTTGAAATGAGTGCTAGGTATGCAAATGAAGGCTGCACACCTGCAAATGCTTATCACACCACCATTCACTTCAGCTATCAATGTTGCTTTGGGTTTCCTGGAAGCCTCCAGTTGTTACTTGGTAATTTGATTACAATTTTCATAATGGTACATTTGTCAAAACACCTAATTCAGCAATTAAATGAAGCTGGGGCTGAATGTTCTCAGGAAAAGCACTATGAACTGCAAAGTAGAGAGAGTGAGAGTAAGAGTAAGATGCATCTCAGAGGCTTCACTTAAAAAAAGACTTGGATTTCGATAGCGCCTTTCACAACCACCAGACGTCGCAAAGCGCTTTACAGCCAATGAAGTACTTTTGGAGTGTAGTCACTGTTGTAATGTGGGACAATCAAACTCCCACAAACAGCAATTTGATAATGACCAGATAATCTTTTTTTTTGTTATGTTGATTGAGGGATAAATATTGGGCATGCTTATTTGTACTGCAAAAATGCCCAACAGGCTCCGCCCCTTATTTCTGATTTATCCTACAAGGGGACCAACCACACCCTGAAGTTTCATAGGAAGTTTCACTGGATCCACCCATCCCAAAGTCTCACTGACTTTGCAAATTATAACTTGGATCCACTTTGACTTCCTGAAGTGACAGAGAAAAGAGCTCCACAGAAAACAGCAAGGGCCAGCCAAAGTCCCGTACCTCAGTCAAAGTACATCCCCTTCCCCATAGATGGGGCATTGTGTATGGATTGTTAACAGGTTTATTGGGTATGAAGTGAATAGTGACAGTGTCATGACTTCTAGATAGCATCCACTCCAACGATGTCCCTTGAAGGGGAGTGGAAGAACGTGATCCGTCTTTCCTGAGTTTCCTCTCTCTCTCCTCTCTGATCCCCCCCCCACCCCGCGACTGCTTCTTTCTCTCCCCCAACCTCTCACTCTTCACTCCCCCAGCCTGTCTCACTCTCCTCCCCCCCCACCCCCTCCCTCCCCGCCCCCCGCCCAACCTCTCTTCCCCCCCCCACCCCCGCCCAATCTCTCTCTCTTCCCCCCCCAGCCCGCCCGCCTCTCTCTCTCTCCCCTGCCCCTCCCAACACCCCCGCCTCTCTCTCCCCCAGCCCCGCCCTCCCCGCCCCTCTCTCTCCCCGTCCCCTCCCTCTCTCCTCCCCCCCGCCTCTCTCTCCCCCCCCGCCCCCCTCTCTCTCTCTATCCCCGCCTCTCTCTCTCTCTCTCTCTCCTCCCCCCCCGCCTCTCTCTCTCTCTTCCCTCCCCCCCCGCCTCTCTCTCTCTTCCCTCCCCCGCCTCTCTCTCTCTTCCCCCCCCCGCCTCTCTCTCTCTCTTCCCCCCCCCCGCCTCTCTCTCTCTCTTCCCTCCCCCCCCCGCCTCTCTCTCTCTTCCCCCCCCGCCTCTCTCTCTCTTCCCCCCCCCGCCTCTCTCTCTCTTCCCCCCCCCGCCTCTCTCTCTCTCTTCCCCCCCCCGCCTCTCTCTCTCTCTTCCCCCCCCCGCCTCTCTCTCTCTTCCCCCCCCCGCCTCTCTCTCTCTTCCCCCCCCGCCTCTCTCTCTCTCTTCCCCCCCCCCCGCCTCTCTCTCTCTCTTCCCCCCCCCGCCTCTCTCTCTCTCTCTTCCCCCCCCCCCGCCTCTCTCTCTCTCTTCCCCCCCCCCCGCCTCTCTCTCTCTCTTCCCCCCCCCCGCCTCTCTCTCTCTCTCTCCCCCCCCCCGCCTCTCTCTCTCTCTTCCCCACCCCCCCGCCTCTCTCTCTCTTCTCCCCCCCCGTCCACCCGCCTCTCTCTCTACCCCCCCCACGTCCACCCGCCTCTCTCTCTACCCCCCCCACCCCCTCTCTCACTTTCTCCATCCCCCAGCTTTTCTCTCTCTCGCTCTCTCTCTGCCCCCCAGCCTCTCTCACTCTTTCTCTCTCTCCCCACCCCCCCAGCCACTCTCACTCGTGGCCCCAAGGCCATTCGACTCGTGGCCCCAAAGCCCTCTTACTCCATCTCCCCCCTCCCTGCCGCCGCCGCTCGAGACTCACGGCTCACAGGAGGCCTGGGGCCCGATCGAAGGCTCGCAGCTCAGCGGGAGCCCTGTCAGTCGGAGAAGCAGCGGCCTGCCACCATCACCACTATCGGGCGCAGGCCGGGGGGGGTGGGGGGGCAGGTGAGAGAGTCGAAGCCTCAGGTTCTGCTTCGGTATAAAAAAAAATGCAGTACACAGGGGCAGTGTTTGTCGCCTGTCAAAAAAAGTGCAGTACAAATAGTTAGTCCTATAATATTGGCTAGGACACCGGGGATAACTCCCCTGCACTTCGAAATAGTGCCATGGGGTCTTTTACGTCGACTTGAGAGAGCAGACAGACCCTTGGTTTTACGTCTCATCTGAAAGACAGCACCTCTGACAGTGCAGTGCTCCCTCAGCAGTGCATTGGAGTATCAGCCTCGATTTTTTTTGTGCTCGTCCCTGAAGTGAGACTTCAACTCACAACATTCTGACTCAGAGGCACAGCTAATATTCGAATACTGTTCCGTCAGGGAGCTTATTATTGGCATTGGAATTGGCATGTGAAATATCTGACCCTTTATATTTGCTTTTGAATTGAATCCCGTCTTTTCACACTCATTCTTATATATTACGTAGGAGGGGGTTGGCAAATTATATCCAGACAGAATTTTTCATGTAAAAAGCTGTCTGGATTTGCATGCATGTAATTTGGATAAGACCTACTACAAGCTTGGCTGAAAGTAGCTGCGTGTATATTAACTTACTGGCTTGCTGCTCGTTTGTTCTGACATGCCGATCTCACAACCTGCTAGATTTGATAAAGCCAGTGGCTGGGAGGACCCAGTTTTAAATTAAAAAAAACAGGAGTAAGTGGTACTCGAACAGCACTAAAGTCAGTATTTTGTGTTGCCCTGAAAGGTCTGAGATCAGGTTGGCATAAGACATTTTTAATCGGAAATAAATCGTGATAGTAATTTTTAAGGTGAATTTTGAGCCACTCTAGCCATGCTAACTGGCCCAAACATTCAACACTTCCACAGCCTGGAGGATCTCTACAGATCATTTTGGATATTAAGGAAATCATGGGATAAAGCGGGAAGGTGGAGTTGAGGTAGAAGATCAGCCATGATCTTACTGAATAGCGGTGCAGGCACAAAGGGCCGAATGGTCTACTCTTGCTCCTATTTCTTATGTTCAACGTTACCTCTTCAGTAAAGCCATCAGAAGGTGACCTTGAGGGGTGTGAAAAGGGGCTTCTATCAAAAGCCAGCTTTACCCCTCCCTCTATTCTCATCACGATCTGTGAAGCTGCCCCTCTGGGGCCGAAATTGCCCACCGCCCCAAACGGGGTGGATAATTCGAATTAAATGAATATTCTTCGGCCGAATACATGAGGCGCAGAATAGAGGGAAATTGGCCTCTTTAACATTTTTAATTTGTCAGGGTGGTGTTTGAGGCGGTTGAGGGGCGAAAGTGCTTTGGGGACGGGGCGGAAAGCAGGCGGTGTCATCAGTGCCGCGCCGAGCACGTTAGCGCGTTGCTGATGATGTCAGCACGACGCGGAGCAATGTCCCTCCCCTTCAGTTAAAGGTGAGGGCCGTTGCGAGCACTGCAGCCACTTTAGTAATGCTCACTGGGCCACCAGGGAGGGCTTCGGCCGGACAAGTGGTCCGGCACCCAAGTGGGGGTGCCGGGCTGACAGGCCGAACCCGTGGCTGCCATCGTCGGACTGACTTCAGAATCGGCCCTCAATTAAAATAAAATGGCGGCCACGCCGGTGTGTCCGCCCCTTTAAAGGCAGACGCGCAGACCAGCCACTGGCAGCTTACTGCCAGGAAAAGCTGTCGGGGCACAGAGCGGCAGTGGCTGCGCTTTTGTGGGGCAACTACTCTCGTGGGGCGGTAAGGGGTCAGGGCATACCCGACAGGTCAGACCATCCGCCTGCCCCCGGTCGATAAGGCCTTACCGAATGGACCATAAAGAGGGGGTAATTCTAGCCCCTGTGTGTCTTAGTCAAAGATTAGTCAAGAATTAATGTACGGCCCCAATACAGTTAGAAATGTAAGTCTTTCATCCAGCTTTCCGAATGCTTTAACCCCCTTTTCGCCACTTCAGTTCAAATCCTCAGGTGAGGCTGACTGTTCTGGTCATCCTGAGGCACTTTTGCTGATGTCTGTTGTGCGAATGACATTATATGTTGTCTGACTGGCTTTTGCAACATTACGATCATTGTACATAACTCCTAACAGCTGCTGATGGGCGATGTTCAACTATTCAAGTTTGGCCATTACATGCAATTTTCAGCTGAAGCGGACAGATAAAAAGCCATTCTAGCTGTTTTCATTAGACTTTGAAGTAACTGTCATCGGCCAGCTCCAGCATTTGTTGACTCTGACTGACAGCTAACTGCAATAAGTAGGATCGAGGGCTAATAACAGCAGCAACACTTAACATCTAACTGGTTTTAAGATCATTTTTATTTCTGGGGTAGGCAGTCACTTGTCTACAAGAAAAGGAAAAGAAAAAATAAGATGGGCATTGACAGAGGCCGAATGCAGATTCTTCGACTGCCCTCTTGGCTAAGAAACGAAGGGTGAAATTTTAACCTCAGACGGTGGTCTACATTGGGCGATATCGGATTGGAAATGCAAATCAAGCGGCGTGTACAGTGGACGGCCCATCTGCTATCACTCATTTTACATCAAAGTTAAAATTAGCCCCAATGTCTGGAAGGGAATAGGGAATAGGGAAGAGGGAAAAGGCAAGAATATATACTGCAAGAAGATAAGCCAGGGCTAGAAGGGAAGTCGTCAAATTATTTGCTGCGGCTCAAAAACAATAGCACTGTAAATCAGTCTTAAGGTGTTTCTTTATTGCTTGCAATACTTGGTTGGGTGCCTCCTGGGTCTTGCGGAACCACGGCTGCCAGATTCACGAAGGCCAAACTGGCCAGGAAGACCCAGGTGGCCTTCAACGAATCTTTACTTTGTGTTGCTGCGTGCGACAGATGAGTCAGGCGTTGACGGCATTACAGCAATATAAAAGCAGTTTTGTTGTGAACCATACTGAGCTGCCACTCTACCTGGAATTTCACAACAATGCTGTGCTAAAATACCCCATACAATATTCCTGCTGCCAACTTCTATTTAATTAATGAACCCTATGAACTAAACTCTGGTTTTGTCAATTCCGAAGTTTAATGTCTGATTCCATAATTAAATTAATCAGATCCTTATTGTCTGCACTCAAGTTCCTATATAGGCACAGCCACAGACACAACACTGCAGCAGAGCAGCCTGCTCTCAGACCACCTCTTTGCCTGCTTTCCTGAAAGGGAGAGTGGCTTGGGAGTGTTGTAGTACATGATTCAGGAAGAGAATGGAGTAGAGAGGGAAATCTCGGCGGGTCTGGCAGCACCTGTGGAGAGAAAGCAGAGTTAACGTTTCAGGTCGATGACCCTTCATCAGAACCGTTAAGAGTTCTGACGAAGGGTCATCGACCCGAAATGTTAACCCTGCTTTCTCTCTCCACAGATGCTGCCTGACCCACTGAGATTGCCAGAATTTTCTGTTTTTATTCCAGATTCCAGCATCCGCAGTATTTTGCTTTTGCGTTGGAGAGAGGGAGTTGCATCCTCCCAGTTGGGGTGCTGTAATTTGCTACCATAGTACACAGCACCGCCCTCGTGCTACTCATGGATCCTTATTACGATATTTCTGAATGTTTATAGAAACAATATTTACAACCCCTTTAAGCTGTGCGGCCATGCAGCACTCTGCAGGTCCCACACAACTGGTAAACCGGCCTTTAAATAGTAAAACCGCGCATGTGGTCACATTGTTTACAACATGTATTTATACATTCTGAGGAAGGACGTTCTTGCTATTGAGGGAGTGCAGCGAAGGTTCACTGATTCCAGGGATGGCTGGACTGACATATGAGGGGAGACTGGATCAACTGGGCCTTTATACATTGGAGTTTAGAAGGATGAGAGGGGATCTCATAGAAACATATAATCTTAAGACGGGACGGGACAGGTTAGATGCGGGAAGAATGTTCCCGATGTTGGGGAAGTCCAGAACCAGGGGCCACAGTCTTAGGATAAGGGGTAAGCCATTTAGGACCAAGATGAGGAGAAACTTCTTCACTCAGAGAGTTGTTAACCTGTGGAATTCCCTGTCGCAGAGAGTTGTTGATGCCAGTTCATTGGATATATTCAAGAGGGAGTTGGATATGGCCCTTACGGCTAAAGGGATCAAGGGGTATGGAGAGAAAGCGGGAAAGGGGTACTGAGGGAATGATCAGCCATGACCTTATTGAATGGTGATGCAGGCTCGAAGAGCCGAATGGCCTACTCCTGCACCTATTTTTCTATGTTTCTATGCCGCCTTTACCTGGATCTAAACTCCAGTATAAAGGCCCAGTTGATCCAGTAAAGGCGCTATAGAAACATAGAAAATAGGTGCAAGAGTAGGCCATTCGGCCCTTCAAGCCTGCACCACCATTCAATAAGGTCATGGCTGATCATTCCCTAAGTACCCCTTTCCTGCTTTCCTCTCCATATCCCTTGATCCCTTTAGCCGTAAGGGCCATATCCAACTCCCTCTTGAATACATCCAATGAACTGGCATCAACAACTCTTTGTGGCAGAGAATTCCACAGGTTAACAACTCTGAGTGAAGAAGTTTCTCCTCATCTTAGTCCTAAATGGCCTACCCCTTATCCTAAGACTGTGTCTCCTGGTTCTGGACTACCCCAACATCTGGAACATTCTACCCGCATCTAACCTGTCCAGTCCAGTCAGAATCTTGTAAGTTTCTATGAGATCCCCTCTCATCCTTCTAAACTCCAGTGTATAAAGGCCCAGTTGATCCAGTCTCTCCTCATATGTCAGTCCAGCCATCCCGGGAATCAGGCTGGTGAACCTTCGCTGCACTCCCTCAATAGCAAGAACGTCCTTTCTCAGATTAAGAGACTAAAACTGAACACAATATTCCAGGTGAGGCCTCACCAAGGCCCTGTACAACTTCAGTAAGACCTCCCTGCTCCTATACTCAAATCCCCTAGCTATGAAGGCCAACATGCCATTTGTCTTCTTCACCGCCTGCTGTACCTGTATGCCAACTTTCAATGACTGATGAACCATGACACCCAGGTCTCGTTGCACCTCCCCTTTTCCTAATCTGCCGCCATTCAGATAATATTCTGATTTGCGTTTTTGCCCCCAAAGTGGATAACCTCACATTTATCCACATTATACTGCATCTGCCATGCATTTGCCCACTCATCTAACCTGTCCCTGTAGCCTCTTAGCGTCCCCCTCACAGCTCACACCATCACCCAGTTTAGTGTCATCTGCAAACTTGGAGATATTACACGCAATTCCTTCATCTAAATCATTGATGAGATAGGTTTTAAGGTGCTTTTTAAAGGAGGAGAGAGATGGAGAGGTTGAAAGGGAATTCCAGAGATTAGAACCTAGACAGATGAAGGCACATAGTATGATATGAACCTTTGTTCCTCTGACTTGAGCCTACTGTGGATCCATCATTGGCAATGGTGTCTTCAGTTTCCTATGCCCTGCACTCTAGAATTCCTTCACCCCTCCTTTGTTGTCTTCCTTAAAACCCAAATCTTTGACCAAGCTTTTGGTCAAAACTTCTAATATTTCCTTCTTTGACGAGCCCTTTTTTGTCAACATAAATATAAATTGTTGTCGTTTATTACTTAACAAGTTCCTCTTACATTGCTAAACAAACCTGATTTATTGAATGCAACATCAAGTGGTCTTTAAAAAGGTGCAAAATGTTAAAAAAAATATTTTATTTAATCAGAAATGTAATTTTCAAAGTACATATTCGAACTAGAATATATTTCAACAAATGCAAATTTAGTTACATTCATTATTTGCTTAATAAATTACTGAATTGAACAAATATGTGAGGTTTATACTTGAATTTGCATAAAATTTCTCAAAATTGCCATTTGAATTCATGTAGCCTTTGTCGAACGATCTAATAAAGAATTTAATTTATTTCATTTAAATAACTGTTCCTTTACATCACTCAAATAGTCAGTGGTGTGTGTGCGTGCTCTCCACACAAAAACAGCACACTGTCTGGGGTAGACCGCGCACGGCTTGCTGCTGAGTTAGGCCATTTGAGCTAATGACTACCTCCGAGAGAGCAGCTGTCACTGAACTGGAGTTAATGTCCCTTTCTGGCAGGCAAAGTTAGCAGGTAACAAGTCAAGGTGATAGGTAGTGCTCACTGGAATTGCAAATCTCTTGCTTTACCACGTTCATCCTTTATCCTGGGCCACCTCGCACCACTTTACTGTTAATCCTTCTGTGACAACCTAAAGGTCAAAGGCAGAGCTAGCTTGCCCTGGGAAAGCTATGCTTTTTTATTTTCATCCGTAGTTCAAATTTATAGTGACCATGAAGTAGCTCAAGTAGTGGAGTAATGAACGTCATAAACCTGCCTAATAAAAATGGCATTCCTGTAGTATTACAGCAGGTCAGGCAAAGAAGAACATTTCATTAAAAATTCTCCTGCTCACCCAAGAGAGACTTAAAAGTATAATCATTTAAAATGGCTGAATGACACCATTAATGAACATTAATATTTCAAGTCTTAATAGTGTAAAATATTCCAGCTCCTGTACAGGACAAAAAAATACAGTGTTGTCAAGCTGTTAACTTCACTACATTTTACCTTGAACTCCAAGTCTTTTAACCCCCCCAGCCCACAAAACAAAGTTATTTTCGCAGCTTCTGTAATAGAGGCCTAGCAGGTCACTCCTGTGATTTATGGGCCTGTAATTAGCCCTGCCTGACAATGATGAATACTATACACTAACACCTTTGTAGACCGCCTTGTTAAAGAACATCTGAAAGGAAAGCAAAGCTATAATTTAAGAAAACCTCTTAATTACAGTGGCACTGGTAATGAATGTGCTAGGAACAGGCTTCCAGCTGTTCTTTCGAGGCGCGGATCAGGCTGACAAATACAGTGGTGACACACTTCTGTTTAAGGTTTCATTCTGACAGAAGAAAGAAACTGTAGTCTCTATCTCTCCCAAAGCTATAATTTACATGCGTAGGCATAGCAGGTGGGGGATGGGAGAGGGAGAGGTGGACAACATAAAATACTGTTGAAAAATAAAACTGGATTTCATTCATATCGATAAGCACCTATGTCTCTTATGTGTTCATTAACACTACTTCAACTTATGTTTTAAATTATACTGAGCAGTTCATCCATGGTTATCCTAGTCTCGAAAGGAAAGAAAGATTTGCATTTATATAGCACCTTTCACAACCTCAGGATCTCCCAAAGCACTTTACAGCCAGTGAAGTACTTTTGAAGTGTAGTCACTGTTGTAATGTAGGAAACGCGGCAGCCAATTTGCACACAGTAACTTTTCACAAACGGCAATGCGATAATGACCAGATAATCTGTTCTGGTGATGTTGCTTGAGGGATAAATATTGGCCAGGACACCGGGGATAATTCCCCTGCTCTTCTTTGAAATAGTGCCATGGGATCTTTTATCTGAGAGGACAGGCGGGGGCCTCAGTTTAACTTCTCATCCGAAAGACGGCACCTCCGACAGTGCAGCACTCCCTCAGCACTGCACTGGGGTGTCAGCCTAGATTTTTGTGCTCAAGTCTCTGGAGTGGAGCTTTGAGCCCACAACCTTCTGACTCAGAGGCGAGAGTGCCACCCACTGAGCTACAGCTGACAATCAAGGCTAGATACAGGAGAAACCAACCTGATGGAACTGCGTTTCCAAAGTAATTCTGTCCAAGGACAATTTGCAGCAATTGTTCCAAGTATAAAAGCTAGTGTGTCAAAACAGATTTTCATATACTGTTAACTCAATCATCTCTGAATGAACAGAACCTTCTCAGATAGCCACATGGACAGTTCGATAAAACCACCAAACTTTAGTGTCAATTAACTTACTTCGTGAGAAAGTCGGTATAAATGGCTAACAGTTTAAGGGCAACTCTTGAAAACAAGATAAATCCTCAGTTTGGTTGGATTGGCTTCTACATTTGATGACACGGTATTTGAGATGGAATGATGTTGATAGTCATAATATTTCCCTCAAATCTTCTTCTCGCTCCCCACCTGAATGCACTGACTCACTCTCTGGGGCACAGGTCCATGGCCAAATGCCAATAAGAACAAATTTGCTTTCATGGAAAGATACAGCACAGAAGCCATTTGTGCCTGTGCTGTTGGGCATATAGCATCTGACTATGTCCTCAGCATATTGCAAAGGACTTAACAAGTAGTGAGTCAATTTTGAAGTGCAGTGATTGTTGTCATGTAGAGACATGTGGCAACCAGTTTACTCACAGCAAGATCCCACAAATGGAAAAATGAATGAACGACTAGATAAACTGTTTTTGGTGATGCTGGTTGAGGGAGTAATGTTGGCCAAGACAATGGGAGAAATCCTTGTACTTCTTTCAATAGAGCCATAAGATTTTTTTTGTCCAAGGACAGACAGAACCTAGTTTTAGTTTCTCATCCAAAAGATGGATAAGAATGCATCATGCCCAAGCAGCCAATCATGTGTGAGCCAAGACTTTAACTGTCAGCGGGTTATGCAACTACAGTGGTTTTTACAGCCAAGCCTGTTTCTACCTTCACCAAACATCAACACACGTGCAAGTTCCAGTAAGGACCACTGGATAGGGACAGGGAGCCATTGTTGATTTCCTCTCCTATACTCACCCAGGAACCATGTGATGTGGTACTGAGTTATTGTGCAGACCAAGATGATTCCAGGTTTGATGCCTGGTCTATTCTGAGTTAGCTAATCTCAGTTGGGCCGGTGGTGGTAGCCCAACAGTTGGATCTCAATATTCCTTTGTGGGATTGGGGGAGTACACAGTAACCAAGGTTCTCTGCTGCTGGAAGGGAGTGTGTGTGAACTTTAGGTGAAGATGGGACTGGGCTAGCTGTGATATCCCTTGCAACTGAATAACCTGCTGGCACTCACCGTCCAGGCTCATACAAAGAATGGCACTTTGGCAAGGTACAACAGGTCTACTTTGTGCTTATGTATCTGTACTTGAGAAATTAATAAGCGCCTTTGGGCAAGGGTGTTTCAAACCAGAAATAAAATACATAACTTGTTTAAATACAACGCTGATAAATAACAATGAATAATTCTCCATTTTAATGTTGACACTGAGGGACTGCCGAAGGAGGAGGAGAAGGAATGTGTACAATTGTTTGACTAAAATAAAAATTATAAGGTCACCAAAATATCCTTCCAACCTTCCCCCTACCGTTCTCATCTTCAAAACACAGGATGTAGCAAATGTGAAGGGAATGGATTGTCACTCCAGCCTCACAAAGAACTACATTTTCACTTCCAATTTCAGAATTCAGTGAAATTCAAATACGGTTTTTTGGTGTCAACAATCTAAAACTTCACCAAGTTACATCAGGTGAAATATCACTGTTATTATTAGATAGGACAAATGTCAAACATAAGTGCAGGTGGGGGTGGGGGCGGAAAGTCTCTTTGACCTACACTAAAAACACCATTGAAAGCCAGAAAATAGCAAACTTTCTTTAAGTACAACACAATTCAGGAGGAAATGGTCCAGTTCTGTTCCCAGTACAAATTCCATGTTACCTGAAAGCATCCATTCAAACAAAAAAAACCTGAAACATAACAAATTGTGTCCAAGAAATCTGTGTTTTAATATGTAATACTGTTTCAGTATCCTCATTGCTTTGTAACTGGTGACAAAACGAGTTTTTGCTAATAAAACACAATCAACTTCCTATCTCCTCATTTGACTGAGGTCATGTTTGACAGATGACTTCCTGAGGTGATCCAAATGATATAGCCCAACATCAACTGAACAACATAACTACTCTGGCGCCTGCACCAGGTCAGCATTCTCTTACAACCCCACCCTCTGCCTTGCCATCCCAATCTTGGACTACAGCTTCCGAATAGGAAACAGTGACTGAGCTGAGGCCCAGTTCATTGCCTCAGACATCTCAAAGTTTCACAAGAAATCACTTCCTTTTGTTGAGATCAAAAATTTAAACCACTTGTCTACATTCACCATAAAAAAAATATGAGCCTTTAACTATTTCAAGGGTGCAATTCTATGTCTACAACAGAGGCAAAAGGACCAGAAGCTCAGAAATAATCCTTTTCTTCATAAAGTATAACCAACAGGGCTGTTCCAAACGATTAAACATATGGTAAAGCATTTAAGAATGCTCCTTCATCAGCCTAGTGGGCAAACGCAGCACCTGCTGTGGCACAATGCCTCTGGCCCAGAAGATCAGAGGTTTGTGATGAATAGCTTGATCGCAGCAAGGGCAGCATTTGGGGTAGCCTCAGTGTTCTAGGGCTAGGGAAGGAAGAAAATCAGACCATTCCTGATCAGGATCCAGCGCCCCTGCTGGAAAGTGCATGTGCGTGTTGGACAAAGAGGGAATGGGGCTCAACAACGATGCTCTCCATGGTCCAGTTGTCTGTTTTTACTCACTATCCAAGTTCACACATTTAGAATGGTCATTTGGGTAAGTAACTGGCTTGGATATGGGGGCTGACTGAAGCCATCGGTAGAACTGCATCCCAGTAAGAAACAGCGATTTGAGGGAAGGAAATTAGCAACGAGAGGTGCATCAGATTCAGGAAGTGTTGTGATTTAAGTGTGCTGCAACAATGCAGTGACAGGAGTGAGGATCGAAGGCATTCTTCACATGGTAAGTTATTGATCTCAGCTGGACATTTCTGTGGAGACCAGGAAGCTCATCATTCGGAAGGAGAGGAAAATCATAAGCAGATTCACAAGAGTTGCTATTTGACACCAAACTGCATCATGACAAAGCCTAGTCCTGTTTACATCTAATATCCACACATGTGGACTTTGTATTAGGATTGCAATCAAGAGGCAGTTCCCTGAATGATTTCCACCCCCCAAACTGTTCCCTCTCTAGCCTAGGGACAAAGGCCAATATTTAACATAATATAGCAAATCCAATTAACAAATGACAACACTTTTGAATATCCTGTTCTTAAAATGCGCAATCGGAGAAACACTGAAGATTGTACAACATATCTGAAGTCAGTCTTCTCAAGTTGGACTAAAAAAAGCTAATACAGTTGGGCTTTCTGCCAAAATGTTACAGAAAAGGATAACCCTTACAAAACTTGTTGTGTAATTCAGGATCAGACAATAGCCACAGCAACTTGCCAAGACTTTTTGATCCATACATTTTACAGATAAAAGATGCAGTTGACTTTCAGTGGATTTGTACAATTTTATTTGAACAGTTCTTAACATGCATATTGAATTTTTAATTGAAGTAACAGATTGTGCTGGGAGACTTCCTCAACTGGCATGGAAAGGGACTCACTCCTGCAACCCAGCCGAGGCCTGAAAAATTCCTGCCCCCCACTCTACACCGTATTATTTTCCCCTTTTAAGTCACCTTGGATCAAGTGCCCCTCCATAAACGAGAACACAGCAATCAGAGACCTCTGGGAACAGCATTCAAATGGGTCTGTGACGACCGATTTCCTCACATTTATTCTATGCTACTAGCTTGTCAGGAATGCTTGAAAAAAAAGTGGGGCACTTCCATTTAGAAGCTTTTGCTGATAACTTTTCCTTTCTCCTCCCTCAATTTCTCACCCGGGTATTCATTAATTTTTGTGTATGGTTTCATTAACACTGGACACCCTAAGGCCCAAATGGCCATGATATTTGTGCGCAACACACAATGTCCACAGAGGTGTGGCACAAATTATTTTTATTAATAATTTGTTCACGGGATGTGGGCATCGCTGGTATTTATTGCCCATCCCTAATTGTCCTCGAGAAGGTGGTGGTGAGCCTTGAACCGCTGCCTTCCGAGTGGTGAAGGTCATCATCATCATCATAGGCAGTCTCTCGGAATCGAGAAAGACTTGCTTCCACTCTAAAAATTAGTACCTAGGTGACTGAACAGTCCAATACGTGAATTACAGTCTCTGTCACAGGTGGGACAGACAGTCATTGGAGGGAAGGGTGGGTGGGGAGTCTGGTTTGCCGCACGCTCCTTCCGCTGCCTGTGCTTGTTTTCTGCATGCTCTCTGCAATGAGACTCGAGGTGCTCAGCGCCCTCCCGGATGCACTTCCTCCACTTCGGGCAGTCTTTGGCCAGGGACTCCCAGGTGTCGGTGGGGATGTTGCATTTTATCAAGGAGGCTTCGAGGGTGTCCTTGAAACATTTCCTCTGCCCATCTTGGGCTTGCTTGCTGTGTAGGAGTTCCGAGTGGAGCGCTTGCTTTGCTTTACTCCTACAGTGCTGACTTTCTTGTAGAGGTTTAATATAGCTGAGTGGCCTGCCATTTCAGAGTGCAGTTAAGAGTCAACCACGTTAGTGTAGGCCCAGGCCAGGTAAGGACAGCAATTTCCCTCCCTGAAGGAGAGTTGGGTTTTTCCAACAATCCAGTAGTTTCATGATCATTACTGATACTAGCTTTTTAATTGCAAATTTATTTAATTCCTTTAATGACTTTAATTCCGCTAGCTGCCTTGGTGGGATTTGAACTCACGTCTCCAGATTATTAGTCCAAGGCCTCGGGATTACCAGTCCAGTGACACAACCACTATGCCAAAGTACCCAAATTGCTGGAGCGTTATTAGGCATGGGAACCCGAGGCAATTTTCCCCTCCCTGATCCAGAGGCATGATGGCCAATTTCAGCACCCAGCTGAGATCTGCCAACTCAGCACAGACTGGGGTTCAGTCCAATTGTACACATAGAATCATAGAAATTTACAGCACGGAAGGAGGCCATTTTGGTCCATCGTGTCCGCGCCAGCCAACAAAGAGCTATCCAGCCTAATTCCACTTTCCAGCTTTTGGTCCATAGCCCTGTAGGTTACAGCACTTTAAGTGCGCATCCAAATATTTTAAAAATGTGGTGAGGGTTTTTGCCTCTAGCACCCTTTCAGGCAGTGAGTTCCAGAGTCCCATTACCCTCTGGGTGAAGAAATTTCCCCTAATATCACCTCTAAACCTCCCCTCAATTACTTTAAATCTATGTCCCCTGGTTGTTGACCCCTCTGCCAAGGGAAACAGGTCCTTCCTATTCACTCTCTCCAGGCCCCTCATAAGTTTATACACCTCAATCAGGTCTCCCCTCAGCCTCCTCTGTTCCAACGAAAAAAGACCCAGCATCTCCAATCTTTCCTCATAGCCAAAATTCTCCAGTCCAGGCAACATTCTTGTAAATCTCCTCTACACCCTTTCCAATGCAATCATATCTTTCCTGTAATGTGATGACCAGAACTGCACACAGTACTCCAGCTGCGGCCTAACCAGTGTTTTATACAGTTCAAGCATAACCTCCTTGCTCTTGTATTCCATGCCTCGACATGGTGGAGCAAAAGCTTTTTTGCTCTTGGTTTCCAAACGGCTGACATGTTTTGTACAGTGAGCACTTGTGGACATTAAGTTGGACAAGATTAGCTTAGCTGTGCTGGCCAACAGTTGAATAACTGACAACACTGTCAAAATGCACATGGCTATAATAGGCTATTTGTGGGGAGGTGACTGGGGCTCATGGGACTTCTCTGTTGTGTGAGGTTCAGCTACTCACTGGACAAACTTGCTGAACCAGTGGAGAAACCAAGAGAATAAAAGACAGTTACCATATCATACACCACATCATGCACAGTGTGTCTGAAATGTGAATTACAAACCTAATTTTCTTTGGATATGGCTCAAAAGGGTAGGTTATACTCAGAGGGTACGTATAGATAGACATTTACTTATTTCTAGTGATAGGTGGTCAAACTTTATAGTTACAATCCTCTTTGAATGAAATTCAGTTATCTCCTACATGGCTTAAATTCTATCATCCCAAATTCATTGTAAACCACATTCTGCGACATTTATTACAATCTTTCGCATCATTCATTTCAGCGTTTGAACATTTAAATGAAAAAATGATGCAGTCACAGTTCTCGAATAGCTGTATATAATAGCTGATGTGTGAAACTGCTTTAAATGTGCAACAATGCTGAAGGAAATATTACTTAAGTGACTGTTTTTTCTTTTAAACAAATTACATCTGAGAACAACCCTGAATCTCTCAATGTGTCATCTGGAAGCATAATTATGCACAGAAATTGGCACAGATAAATTCTAGAACATGCATTAGAAATGAAAACTGAGATATTGAAGACAAATACAGCACAAGGATTGTTTTTCTCTTAAAAGTACGTTTAACGTAATTATTTTAGAGAAGTCAATGATTTGGTAACTTGGCAGCAGCTTTTTACAAGGTCTTGAGATTAGATCAGGAGGATTTAAGGAAGCTTTTTTTAAACTATGATGCATTATGATGTTTTTAAATTGATATATTATCACAAGAAGAGTTTTGATGCATACAAGCTTTTCATCATGAGATTAAGGAAAGTAAGTATGTTTGGGAAAGGGCGAGGGCAGGGCATGGCCCCAAGTTTTTAGACGTGTATGATGGAATCAGTGGGATGGATATGAAGAATTCCTTTGTACTCAATAGGGAATATAATTATAGAAAGAAAGACTTGCATTTATATAGCGCCTTTTACTACCACCGGAAGTCTCAAAGCCCTTTACAGCCAATGAATTATTTTTGGAGTATGGTCACTGTTGTAATGTGGGGAATGCGGCAGCCAATTTGCGCACAGCAAGCTCCCACAAACAGCAATGTGATAATGAGCAGATGATCTGTTTTAGTGATGTTGATTGAGGGATAAATATTGGCCAGGTCACCGGGGATGACTCCCCTGCTCTTCTTCGAAATAGTGCCGTGGGATCTTTTACGTCCACCTGAGGGGGCAGACGGGGCCTCGGTTTAATGTCTCAGCTGAAAGACAGCGCTTCCAACATTGCAGCACTCCCTCAGCTGGAGGCCACCAGCCGTAGGTCGGGGCCACAAAAAGAGCGGAGGTGCAGCGGGCCGGGAGCAGCGTGGAGGCATGCCACATTAGGGAGCAGCGTGAGCTGGTGCAAGAGGACGACGACTTGGAGAAGGACGACTGGATTGGATGTCACCAAAATCCAGGTCGCTGATTGGAGCGTAGGCAGGTACAGCAGGAGAGGTGGCAAGCAGCAGAGGAGCGGCGAGATTGACGCGAAGGAGCGGCGAGAGATTGTAGAGCGACGTAATCGGGGCCCAGAACAGGCGAGGGCCCAGGGGCAGCACGGGCCAGCCCACACTGCAACATATGTGTGCACTAGGTCCGTGCAGCAGAGCAGGTCTCCAGTCGTTTTGATTAATCCTTGCCACTGGACCAAGGCCGAGCTCTGCCAAGCCCGTGTGGTGGCTGGTGTACAACGGTCACCACACGTTAAAAAAAATCCACCCACAGGCATCTTCCACCCTTCAATATGTAGTTCAGGACCTGAAATGTCAGGTCCTTCACTGAAACACCTGTGAACTCATCCCTTTTTGGTGTGGAAGCAGGTCATCCTCGATACGGGGACTGACTAATAAGATGATTCCCTCAGCACTGCACTGGAGTGTCAGCCTAGATATATATATACTCAAGTTCCTGGAGTGGGACTTGAACCCACAACCTTTTGACTTAGAGGAGTGTGCTATCCACTGAGCCATAGCTGACACAGGCTATATAAGCTAAGAAACATCTAGGTAAACATAACTTGAGTAACTACTTTACATTAAATTTATTACCTTATGCATATTACATTGTTAAAGCAGGAAAGAAATGGGAAAACGGTTTAATTTTCAGCAGGAAATAAAAACACGCAAACTTGGCACCGAGGCAGGATGGAGAGGACAGTATGAGTGGTTCCTACGCATGGACCTGAATGACACGATGAGGTAGATGGGATGAATAGATTTTTCTTGTTCCTATCTTTTCGTAATACCAAAGTCAAGTTTAGGACAGTAACAGAGAAAATTCAAAATTCATAGGTTTATAAGGCTGCTAACCAAGGGCCGTGCGGCTCTTTGTCGGCCGGAGCGGACACAATGGGCCGGAATGGCCTCCTTCTGCGCTGTAAATTTCTATGTTTCTATGAATGAACAAAACCATCATCATCTGCAATGCTACTTTCTACACTGTACCAAAAATAGAGCATTCTCTTGCAAATATAGCTTGTACCAGTAGCTTCCTCTAAAAGGCAAGATTGTCATGTTACCTTTCATTTTGTATGCGTTACAATTTCTATTTTTTTAGTGTCAGCTTGGCTCAGCTGTAACACTCTCGACTCTGAATCAGAAGGTTGTGGGTTGTGGGTTCAAGCCCCACTCCAGGACTTGAGCACATAATCTTGGCTGATACTTCCGTGCAGTGCTGAGTAAGCGCTGCATTGCCACTTTTGCTCGAGACTTCAAACTGAGGTCCTGTCTGCCTGTTCACGTGGATGAACCTGGGGAGTTTGGCCAGTAACCACGTCAACGTTCACCTCACATCCAACACCAGCAAAAACAAGTGAGTTGGTCATGTATTTATTGCTGCTTGTGGGACCTTGCTATCTGCAAATTGGCTGCCATGGATGCCCACACATCAAAAGTAATTTGTGAAATGTGAAGTACTTTGGGACTTCCTGAGGACATGAAAAGCACTATATAATTACAAGTTGTTTCCTTATTTTTTTTATCTATTAACAAAACAGCTCGCCATCACACGTCATTCTTCATCTATGGAACAGCCTAGGGCTGTAATTCCATCACAATCGTTAACAAGTGTTCTAACAGGAGATGTGATTTAAAAAAAGACTTTGGCCAGCTGGTCTGTATTGGTTTGCCTACCCTCCGCTGATGTAAACTCTGACTGCCATGCAAAGTTCCATCCAGCATTCCAAAAATACCAAAATCATTTGACTGAGGTGCGCTGCCCCGGGAGTTTGGACTGAGAGCTATGCAATTCTCATATTTAAGCTGACATTGTTAATGGTTCTCTCTCCTCAGGTAGTGTCCCCCTCAAACCTGCCGTCATCACCCCTCTCCTCAAAAAAAAAATCCTCGACCTCTCTGCCCTTACCAACTACAGCCCCATCTCCAACCTCCCTTTTCCTCTCCAAAGTCCTTGAACGTGTTGCTGCCACCCAAATCCATGCCCATCTTTCTCACAACTACTTGTTTGAATCAGTCCAATCTGGTTTCCACGTCTGTCACAGTACCAAAACGGCTCTCATCAAACTCACAAAGGACATCCTTTGTGACTGTGACAAAGGCAAACTATCCCTCCTCGTCCTTCTCGACCTGTCTGCAGCCTTTGACATGGTTGACCACTCTAACCTTCTCCAACGCCTCTTCACCGTCGTCCAGCTGGGTGGGACTGCACTCACCTGCTTCCATTCTTATCTATCAAATCGTAGCCAGAGAATCTCCTGCAATGGCTTCTCTACCCACCCCCGCATCGTTACCTCTGGTGTCCCCCAAGGATCTATCCTTGGCTACCTCCTATTTCTCATCTGCATGTTGCCTCTTAGCGACATCATCCGAAAACACAGCGCGAGTTTCCACATGTACGCTAATGATACCCAGCTCTACCTCACTGCTACTTTTCTCGACCTCTCCACGGTCTCTAAATTGTCAGACTGCTTGTCCGACATCCAGTTCTGGATGAGCAGAAATTTTCTCCAATTCAATATTAGGAAGACTGAAGCCATTGTTTTCGGTCCCCGCCACAAACTCCATTCCCTAGCCACTGACTCCATCCCTCTCCCCAACTTCTGTCTGAGGCTGAACCAGACTGTTCGCAACCTTGGTGTCATATTTGATCCTGAAATGAGCTTTCGACCACATATCCGCAGCATAACTAAGACCACCTATTTCCACCTCCGTAACGTCACCTGTCTCCGCCCTTGCCTCAACTCATCCACTGCTGAAGCCCTCAACCATGCCTTTACGAACATACGAACAATGATGGACAGAAAAAGACCATCTGGTCCATCGAGCCTGTCCCACACAATTGCCATACCTTGTGTATCACAATTTATACATTTCACCCGAAACCATGTGATCTCTTGAGAGAGGCAAAAAAAAGCTAACAACCCAGGCCAATTTAGAGAAAAGAAACCCTGGGAAATTTCTCTCTGACCCATCTAGGCAACTGAAACTAGTCCAGGAGATCACTCTGGCTATTAAATTCCCTGCAGTACCTACCTTTTCCACTGCAGCCAGAAACAAATCCAGCTTTTGCTTAAAGGAATTCAGTGAGTCTGCATCCACCTCATGAGAGGGCAGCTTGTTCCAGAGGTCTACTATTCTCCGTGAAAAGAACCACCTCCTGACATCTAACCTAGATCTAGCCTTATACAACTTAAATTTGTGCCACCTTTGTTACCTCTGGACTTGACTATTCCAACACACTCCTGGCTGGCCTCCCACATTCCACCCTACGAAAACTAGAGGTGCTCCAAAATTCGGCTGCTGGTGTCCAAACTCGCACCAAGTCCCGCTCACCCATT
The DNA here is from genome assembly GCF_044704955.1 of Pristiophorus japonicus. Taxonomy (NCBI): domain Eukaryota; kingdom Metazoa; phylum Chordata; class Chondrichthyes; family Pristiophoridae; genus Pristiophorus; species Pristiophorus japonicus. Next base: position 235,201,513 of record NC_091984.1, on the reverse strand, counting down.
ACCCCTGTGCTCTCTGACCTACATTGGCTTCCGCTTAAGCAATGCCTTGATTTCAAAATTCTCATCCTTATTTTGAAATCCCTCCATGGCCACGCCCCTCCCTATCTCTAATCACCACAATCCCCCCCACCACCTCCCCCCCCCCCCCAAACCACCAGCGCCCCCCCCCCCCACCGCCAGAGATGTCTGCACTCCTCTAATTCTGCCTTCTTCAGCATCCTTGATTATAATTGCTCAACCATTGGTGGCCATGCCTTCTGTTGCCTAAGCCCCAAGCTCTGGAACTCTCTGCCTAAACCTCTCCGACTCTCTATCCTCCTTCAAGACACTCTTTAAAACCAACCTCTTCCTGCGCTATCTTCTACTTATGCGGCTCAGTATTAAAAAGTTTTTATCTCATAATACTCCTGTGAAGCGCCTTGGGACGCTTCACTATGTTAAAGGCGCTACATAAATACAAGTTGTTGTTGTTCATTAAATTTAAATAGCGAGTAATTCATGTTCATATAGCCATCCATTTGGAGGAATGGTAAGTGCAATTTAGATTTGGAAGTGAGAATCATTAAGCAAGTGTAAGAAATGCAAAAGAGGGAGGAAAGAAAAAGCAGGAGTGAGTCACACAATAGATAAAGAGTACATGCAAGTGGGTCCAAAATTATTCAAGGTAATTTGAGCTGAAACGATAGAGTTGATGGGATAAAAATCATCTTATTCGAGATATTATCTCTGTTAAGCAAACATCATTTATATCAATTGAGCAGCTGGAGAAAACGTCCAAGGACAGAATACCTCCACTGAATGGGCACAATCTGTATCAGTTCATCTCCAGCCATGTTTACTCCCTTCCCCCGCTGGACTGGAAACTGATTAAAGTCGAGCACTGTACTGGAGAGTGAGCATTTTGACAGCTATGCTGCTCGACCATCAACATTATAGTTACGAATAGATTTTGTATAATCGTACGGTCCTTGGTTGAATGGGAACATGCTCAGATATTAAAAATGACATGGTAAATAGAGTACGAAGCATCAAATATATTTGCATTAAGCAGCCATTTCCTGTTTCCTGTTAAAAGCCTCTTTATTTTAGCCCGTCGTCCTAGACTGTAAGCAGTAGCAAGGTTGAGCTCTACCATCTCTCTCTCTCTCTCTCTCTCTCTCTCTCATGTGAGCCATTTTTATGAAATCAGGCTCATGAATAAAGAATTGCTCCTCATGAAGAAGTGAGGGCTTGCCTAATTTGACAGCACAAAACAAATGGGAAGCTGGCTGAAATCATTCCGTTTCAAGGTGACACTAACTGAAGGAGTCAGTGAAGTCTTATTGGTATGCGGGGAGAGTCGGCACAGTCATCGGACATGAGATTACACTGAATTGAGGGAGTCTAACTCCATTAATTTTAAACTGGCGGAGGTGGGGGGAAATGGAACAATATGCATTATGTATTTGTTACAAAACTATCATGTCAAAATGATACTTAGCGATAAATTACACTGCTATCAGCAGTCCAACACTGCACATATTAATAAATCTGTATCTATCAGGCAAGCAGAAGTGTGACGGAGAATCATGCACTCACCTGCACCATTATTTCAAAAGAAATATCATGGTTGACTGCACACATGGAGAAACCTCTCAAGAAATGTATCTTTACAATACTGGAAGGTCTTTCTACCATTCATTTTTAAAGGTGTTTTTGTGCAGGAGGGTGAAGAAGCCATTGGAATTCTGAAACGACTGCTGCATAAATTCTGTAAAATACTAGGATGAATTATTGATGGGGTTTTCAGATTAATTTTATTTCATTTCAGTCTCAGCATTTTTGGACTTTACACGCTTTAAGCTTCAAACAGAAACCATTTGGCTTCTTAGCAAATGTTACAAAACAATTGTCTGGATGCATTGCTTTTTTTAATGCAACTGCACCTCATTTGTTCCCTCCTGAATTTTTTGCAGTGAATTTTTGTGCCTATCACGATGAGGGATATTAATGCTGGGGAAGGGCACACGTTTGAGCCTAGAAGTTACTGCTGGCGATACAAGCAGACAAATGCTCAATTTGTTCTCAGACTGTTCTCTGCCATCTATTTTAAAGGAGTGTTCAGGGAATCTTACAGCACAGAAGGAAGCCATTTGGCCCATCGTGTCTGGATCAGTTCTTTGAAAGAGCTGTTCAATCCAATGTAACCCACTTTCTTTCTTCATAGTCCTTTTCAAGTATTTAACCAATTCCCTTTTAGAAAGTTACTATTGAATTCTGCTTCCACCGCCCTTTCAGGCAGCGCGTTCCAGATCACAACAACTCATCGTAAAACAACTTCTCCGAATTTCCTTAGATATCTTGCCAATTTTCTTAAATCTTTGTCCAGGAGTTACCGATCCCCTTGCCAGTGGAGAAGGTTTCTCTCCATCTGCTCCATCAATATGCCTCATAATTTTGAACCCCTTTATTAAATCTTCCCTTAACTTTCTCTGCTTTAATAAGAACATTCCCAACTTCTCTAATATCTCCACATAACTGAAATACCTCATCCCTGGTATCATTTAAAATGAAATATAGGTCATGGAAAATAAAAGAATTGACGTTATATAGCGCTTTCCCCAAAATATCCTGTAGCAGTCTAGCCACTGTTATTCTGTGGGCAAATTCAAATGCACCAGTACATCAGGAGAACTGCTCTGCTCTACAAATAATGCCATGGAATCTACCCGAGCTGGCAGATGAGGCCTCAGATTTACATCTTATCTGACTGCTTTGAAGTGTTAGCCTAGATTATGTGCTTAAGTCCTGGAGTGGGGCGTGAACACACAACTTCCACTGAACCCAGTGCGACCACTGAGCCATGGTGAAACAATAATAAAGCCAACAGTAATTTCTAGGTCTTGATTTTGTCAGTGACAACATCAAGGGTGCCCAGACCTTGTATGACATGAGCAAGAGGAGAAGAAAAATACTATGCCGTGGTAACTAGTTAGTCTGACTCAATTAATACAAGTCAGAAGGGTCAAGTTCCAGATCACAGTTTGAGTACATAATCCAGACTACACTCTAGTGCCGTACTGAATTGTCAAAGGTCTCATCCTTCAGACGAGATGTAGGTTTCATCTAATGGCCCTGAAATTGCGGGAGGAGGCTACCTTCGGACAACCGCCTCCGACCCGAAATTTTTTCTACGAAAGTACCTGGTGATCCCGGAGGTGCCTTGGATTCCGGTCGGAGGCCTTCTCTCCACGCGCTTCGCAGCGTGTCCACGTCTTGAAGATACGGACACAGAAGATGGAATCACATGGGCCTGGACAACCAATCACGGTACAGTATTCTCATTGATAGTAATGGGAACTCCGATTTTACGAGTTCCCGTTACTATCAATGAAAATAACCCTCCAAAACACCCAAACACAACATAATAAATTTTAAAAACACCTCACATATTTGAAATTAATTGAAATTAAAGTTAATTAAATGTTTTAGAAAAAATATATATTATTTGGATTTTTATAAAATGTGTTTTTATAGGATTTAAAATAAACTTACCTTAGTGGACAGGGTTGTTAACTATAAAAATATGTATTTAAATTTTATTTTTTATATGTTTTAAAACTCTTACGCTGGTAAAAGTAGGCTGTGCGCCTGCTGTTACCAGGTGCAAGTGTTTGAAGGTCATTTGCTGTGCAAGAGATGGGCAAATAGCCCAATCTCGCCCGCGCAAATTTCCTTCCTGCGGGGATGCGGCGAGCTGGTTTTTGGCTCTTGCGCATTGCGCACCGAAAACCGGCTTTTGCGAGGCCGGGATTTCAGGGCCATTATTTGCCTATTCCAGTGGTTAATATTTAAGATCCTATCGTATTATTCAAAGTCCACAATGTTCTCCTGGTGTCTTGGGCCACACTTCGCTCAAAACCAGTATTAGCATCAAATCCCAGATTAACTGATAATTCAATGCACTCCTGTTGGTGAGATGTTGCCGGTACACAATAGCTGTCATGTTTGCCTACATAACAGTCACCGTGCTTTATAAATGTAATTCATTGTGTGAAGTGAAGTGCTTTATGAAGTTCTGTCATGTTAAGGTGATTATATAACTGTAAATATTATTTAGTAACACACTTGTTATCTCAACCTCACTACTGTGATTTTTTCTCACATCAGGATTCCTTGAATCGTGTTCTGGGGAGACTACTGACTTTATGTCAAATTGCGGCCAGCTTCATTCTGCATACAACCACCAAGAACCAGGTTGAGAACCTGTCGGGGACCTGTGCAGTCAGCAGAGAGGTTGGTTCTCATGTTTGGGCTGGACTCAAAAACGTTGTCGAGCGATGACAGAAGTGTGCTAAAACACTTCATTCTCCAACCCCTCTCTCCACTACTACTAAAAGCAGCGCTAGTCGGTCAGTTTCTCAGCATACTGGACTCCTCTTTAAGACAGATCCCTTGAAAAACTTCAAACCTGAATTGATGTGATCGATTGCCTGATGTTTATGTTGCCCTTATAGCAAAGTAAACGAGAATTGCAACTGCTATTAGCCTATCATTTGACAACTGAAACACCACTGCATCATTCCAATATTTTGCACCTCTGCCTGCCATACACATATTGCTGCAGCCCAAATGATTAAATTAGAAACATAAAACTTTACTGAAAACGCTTCTTGAATTGACTAAGAGTTCTATTGAGTGCTTCCTCGTTGTAGCTGGGAGAACCAATATATTGGGACCACTTTCTGTAGCTTACTGGAAAAATAAAAATATTGTTTTAAACAAGCTCTGCTTATCTTAATGCAATGTAGCCATTGGTGCAAACAAAGGAAAGGAGCTGCCCTCAGACAAAACAACTACCTCCCCTTCATGTTTCCAATGAACATGATGCTCACAGTAGTCTGTTAATCAACAGTTTTCCGATCAAATTGAGGTTAATTTGCCTTTTTTTTTTAAACTTGCAGAACGCACAGAGCCACTCTCATTACCAAATTCAGAAATACTTTAGCTTAATTCCCATGGGAAATAAAAATTACATTTTGGAAAGACACACTTGTTTATATAAATAAATTACTAAATGCAGAAGTTATTCAAAAGCTTGACATATTATAAACCTCAAATAGGATTTGCTGAAAATGTAATAAACACAAAAAAGTTACCTTTTAACGAACCTAACCATTCTCTACCAGCATTCTGTGCAGCATCCAATGACCCATTTATATTAAAATGAAGACAGAAATTTGACACGAAAATAATAATGTGGAAATCTCTCTCCTGATCAACACGACGGCCATCACACTATATGCAGAAGTAACAGTGGGACCAGAGATCCTTCCACAGGCATTGCATCACTGAGCTATTTCTTCAGCTTCACTGCTAACATTTCTGTCACAAGGCAGCCCAATCACAACACAGAACCTGAAAATGGATCAATGGTAACTGATGATTAACCACTGATTGACCAACGCTCAATCAAACTGCACAAACCTCATCGTAACATCACCACTATCAATAGAGTTTAATTTTAAACTTGACATGCTGTTCCAATATTATTGAACTTCACTCCTAAATTATAGCAGGAGGTTAATAACCTCCAATTTATAAGGTGGTATCTTTGGCGGTAAATGGCTCTGGTATTAGATTAGTCAGTGCTGAACTCAGTTAGCACATGACACACTTATTGCATCAACTCTAGCTAATCATTTTTTATTTGATCTGGGGATGTGGACAACGCCAGCATTTATTACATCCCTTACATAGACAGAGAAACATAGAAAATAGGTGCAGGAGTAGGCCATTCGGCCCTTCTAGCCTGCACCGCCATTCAATAAGATCATGGCTGATCATTCCCTCAGTACCCCTTTCCTGCTTTCTCTCCACACACCTTGATCCCCTTAGCCATAACTCCCTCTTGAATATATCCAATGAACTGGCATCAACAACTCTCTGCGGCAGGGAATTCCATAGGTTAACAACTCTCTGAGTGAAGAAGTTTCTCCTCATCTCAGTCCTAAATGGCCTAACCCTTATCCTCAGACTATGTCCCCTGGTTCTAGACTTTCCCAACATCGGGAACATTCTTCCTGCATCTAACCTGTCCAGTCCCGTCAGAATCTTATACGTTTCTATGAGATCCCCTCTTATCCTTCTAAACTCCAGTGAATAAAGGCCCAGTTGATCCAGTCTCTCCTCATATGACAATCCAGCCATCCCTGGAATCAGTCTGGTGGAACCTTTGCTGCACTCCCTCAATAGCAAGAACGTCCTTCCTCACATTAGGAGACCAAAACTGTACACAATATCCATGTGAGACCTCACTAAGGCCCTGTATAACTGCAGTAAGACCTCCCTGCTCCTATATTCAAATCCCCAGCTGTGAAGGCCAACATACCATTTGCCTTCTTCACCGCCTGCTGTACCTGCATGCCCACTTTGAGACTGATGAACCACGACACCCAGGTCTCGTTGCATCTCCCCTTTTCCTAATCTGCCGCCATCCAGATAATATTTTTGCCCCCAAAATGGATAACCTCACATTTATCCACATTATACTGCATCTGCCATGTATCTGCCCACTCACCTAACCTGTCCAAGTCACCCTGCAGCCTCTTAGCGTCCTGCTCACAGCTCACACCGCCACCCAGTTTAGTGTCATCCACAAACTTGGAGATATTACACTCAATTCCTTCATCTAAATCGTTACTGCCCCGAGAAGGTAGTGTTGGTCTTCTATAGCAATTGTTTTTTTTGGTAACTTGAGTGACTTGCTAGGCCACTTTACAGGTCATTCAGAGTTAACCACAAAGTGCGAGGCTGGAGTCAAATATCAGCTAGACCAAACAGAGCAGCAGATTTCCTTCCCTGTGTATTTACGACAATCCAGCAGCTTTCATGGCCATGTTGTTCCCATGCCAGCTCTGAAATGACCATATTATTGGCCCTGAAATCCCGCTCCTCTGCTTCTCGTGGGCGCTCGACAAAAAATAGTTAAAAAGATGCGAACCTACCTTTTCCTGCTGCGCCCACCAGCGATCCCGCTCCTGAGGCCTCCTCTCCCTGTGCATCGGAGCGCGTGTACGTCTGGACAGACGTATGCTGGAGCTGGAGTCACATGGCACTGGGCAGCCAATCCAGGTAAAGTATTTTCTCATTCATAATAATGGGAACTTCGTAAGTAGGAGTTCTCATTATGATTGAGAAACACGCCCCCAAACATACAAAAAAATAGAAAAAATACAACACATATTTAAGATTAATTTAAGTTAAAGTTAATAAATGCCTTAGGAAAAAATATATATTTTTCCGATTTCTTTTTAAAGTTTTTAAATTATGGTTCAAAATAAACTTACCTTAGTGGGAAGGGTTTTTAACATTAAAATGTGTTTTTAAAATTTTATTTTTATGTTTTTGTATGTTTTAAAACTCTTACGTTGGTAAAAGTAGGCTATGCGCCTGCTTTTACCAGGCGCAAGAGTTTTCAGGACATTCGCTGAGCAAGAGATGGGTGAATCCCGCAATCCTGCCCGTGCGAATGTCCTGGCTGTGGGGATATGGAGGATCCGTCAAGCCAGAGCTTGACAGGGGAGGCTGGGACTTCTGCCCCACGAATCGTGACCCATAACCACTACATTACCAATATAACCTGAATTCATCAGAATTCAACACTGCCTGCTAGTTTCCTTTATTGAGTCAACTTTCTCCCCTTGCTCTCTCTTTTTCTCCTGAAGCTGTGTTGATCAATGTTGGGGTACAACTCCACTTGTGATGGTTATTTTCTGGGATTGTGTCCAAGTAGCCAATTCTGAACTGCTTGTCGGTTATTTCAGCATGGGGGGAGAGGGAACATCACAACCCCGTCCTCATTTGAAGTCTACACCTATATACATCCCAGCAAGGGTCATTGGATATCCATCATGTGCAGAAGCGCTAACCAGTTTTCACCAACCCAGGTAGACATTTACTGAGGCCTGTTTTCAACTTACTACTTTTTCTTTTAAAACAAAGACGCACTACTTTTGGAATTTCTCTTTCATTGCTCCCTCTTAATCCAGAACTCAATTCTCCTTCACCTGCAGTCCAGAGAGATTTACATGGGTGCAGTCAATGTTATTGCTTGACTAATGTGACAGAAAATGCACTTTAGTGTACAAGAAACAGTCTTTCTTGGAGCAGGTTTCCTTTCCTCAATACAGCACCACCAAATGTGTCCTTTGGGGACAGCTTGAATATGAACGTTAATCACTACTGTGATTTGATATCTAATGCCTCATTGCAAGTGAAAGTCCAATATTCAAGTGTTAGAGTTTCTAGGCCAGCTCCTAAAAACACTTTTTAAACAGTAGTTGGAATAGTCTAGGCACTTCTTGTAAATCAATACATCTTTTCTACTCAAGTTGCTGTTATACTGCCATTTGCTGAGATCGGATTCTGAAAGTCCATCATCCACACAACTAAATGAGGCTCCCTTATCTGGGTAGCAGAATTGGTGACCTAAGAAACATCCTGGGCTAAGGAAGCTGGATTCAGTGCATGTACCAGAGCCTGCATTTATAGTAAATCGCAGATAAGGCTTCATTTTGCTTTTGCTCAATGTCCGCATACCTGCCCTTCCAGCTACTGCTGGAAAGTAATGAGGAAGAATTGCCGATTTTCCTCTTAGTCCAAAAATGCAAAGGCCATTTGAAGCGCCGTTACTGCTGGCCCTGTTGGAATCAGTTAACTAAGTACAGACCAGAGTTCAAATGTCCACCTGTTTCCACTTCTGAACCATCAGGTTCATCTCACGGCAAACTATTTAAGATAAATGTCTAAAAGGTAGCTTAAGGGCAAATGTGCAACCTTTATAAGGTTACTTTTCTTCTAAATGTCTTTAATTTTGTTTTCAGAGTGAGGGATGTCACTGTTTTCCCACTTCAGTTACCCATCGTCAGCAGCAACACCCCCAGGTCAGGTGTAGAATGGTGAGAGGCAAGTAAAGCTGCATTGTATCAGGCAGTGGCTCAATGGGTAGCATCCTCATCTCTGAGTCAGAAGGTTGTGGGTTCAAGTCCCACCCCAGAGACTTGAGCACAGGCAGATAGTCCAGTGCAGGACTGAGGGAGCGCTGCACTGTTGGAGGCACCGTCTTTTGGATGAGACGTTAAATCGAGGTCCCGTGTGCTCCTTCAGGTGGATGTAAAAGATCCCATGGCACTATTTCGAAGAGCAGAGGAGTTAGCCCCAGTGTCCTGGCCAATATTTATCCCTAAATCAACATCATTAAAACAGATTATCTGGTCATTATCACTGCAGCTTCTGGGATCTCGCTATGTGCAAATTGGCTGTTACGTTTCCTACATTACAACAGTGACTATACTCCAAAAGTGCTTTGGGTCCTGCGGTCATGAAAGGTGCTATATAAATGCAAGTATTTCTTTTTTATGCCATAGTCTCAATTTCAACCTCACCTTATATTTGACAACTTTGCCATAGCAGTCAGCTTATGGTCTTCGGAGATGGAAATTTAGCCGTAGTTCTGGGGCCCCAAGCCCACAAGGAATTGACCAGCACGTAGCTTTTCGTCTCCTCAGTCTTGACTGGATTTGAATCCAGGCCACAGAAGTGAAATGCTAGTATCTAACTCACTGCACCACAGGATCCCAGTTCTGCCCGCTAGTCTAAAGGACATTCAGACACTAATAACATAACTTCATAACATCAATGTGATAAAGGATTAGCTCACTGTATATACAACAAAGAGTATGTTGCCATCTCTATAGTTACTGAATTTGCATTCAGTGTAATGTGTAATTGCCCCCCCCAAGTATTCTTTTAAGCATATATCAGGTAGCAGGCCCAACATTAGTATAAAAAGGATATTCAAAATCAAAATAATTAGTAGTTGCATATTATATAGAGATAAAGCTCAAGTTGTGAGTAACGTCTTTTACAGAAATGTTAAGGTTTGCAAATGAGGTGAGTCAGAACAGTTTGACTGAATGCAGATAGCTGCCAAGAGATAGAATCAACATCAAACATGTACAGTCATTTGGTTAATATCTGACATTTGATATCAGTAACTAAATCCCACAGAACTCAATCTCCGATCAAAATGAGCTACATTAGTCATCATGGAACACTTTCACCAAGAAGATTTTAACATTTAATTGAGGCCTGTACAATTATTGAGCTCAAATCCAAAATAAAGCATGTTATATCCATGCCTGTATGTAAAAAACAAACAAACCTGGAGTTATATGACATCTCAGAAAGTTGCAAAGCTCGTTACACTCCAGGAATTATTTTTAACGTGCAGTTATTATTATGTAGGCAAATAGGTCACCCAATTTGCTCATAGCAAAGTCCCACAAACATCCATGATATAAATGACCAGCTTATCTGTTTTTTGTGGTGTTGATTGAGAGACAACAACTTTTATTTATATCGGGCCTTTAACATAGTAAAATGTTCCAAGGTGCGTCACAGCAGTGTTACAAGACAAAACAGATAGATTTGACACCGAGCCACATAAGAAGAAATTACGGCAGATGACCAAAAGCTTGGTTAAAGAGGTAGGTTTTAAGGAGCGTCTTAAAAGGAGGAAAGAGAGGCGGAGAAGTTTAGGGGGGGGGGGGGGGGGGGCGGGAAAAAAAGAGTTCCAGAGCTTAGGGCCCAAGCAGCTGAAGGCACGGCCACCGATGGTTGAGCAGTTATAATCAGGGATGCTCAAGAGGGCAGAATTTGGGGAGTGCAGACATCTCGGGGTGGGGGGGGGGGGGGGGGGGGTTGTGAGGCTGAAGGAGATTACAGAGATAGGGAGGGGCGAGGCCATGGAGGGATTTGTAAACAAGGATGAGAATTTTGAAATCGAGGCATGAGCACAGGGGTGATGGGTGATCGTGACTTGGTGCGAGTTAGGACACGAGCTGCCGAGTTTTGGGTGACCTCAAGTTTACATAGTGTAGAATGTGCAATGCAACACTTCTAGTGTCAGACCAGGTTATGTGCTCAAATCCTGGAGGGGACTCAAACCCACAACCTTCTGACACATACACGAGAGTGCTACCCACTGAGCCAATATACCCCCAAGCAAGCTTAGACCTTTTTTAAAATTTACAGCAAAATTGTTGCTAAACAGTGCTAACGCTTGCAAAAGGAGAAATCCAGTGATTTTTCTTGCTTTACTAATAAACATGTTAAGATTTATCATGGAGAAAGCCAGTTCAGACTCCCCATCTGCAATGTTATTGCCGCAAGGCATCCTCACTGGACTTTTAATTGAACCTTGCACAGAATGGGCTGAGACAATCTCACAAATATGTGAAATCCTTCCAATAAAGGGGCGAAGCAGTTTACCATGTATTGAGGCCGGAATTCAATCCCCAGCCTTGACCAAGGTTTGGACATGGACTTATCACAGAACACAGAACCTCATGTTAATAAAATTCCTGACTGACCAGTTCAGGGAAAACTTGTCCGAGGTTCCAGCATGGAGCACACTACAGCTCACTGCCTGACCACACAGCATTACCGACATGGCTTTGAAAACTACATGACTGATCATATACACAAGCTTTTGGAGATTGTGAACAAGAGTCATTGTTTGTTTATTTAAGTGCTTTTTTCTTTTCAACTCAAGTTCTCAAAAACACACTATCCCAAAGTCTTTGCTAAAGGCTTGATACAACTGACTGCTAGAATGTGCGAATGGAATGCTGAGCTGTTGGTCCTCTAATAGTGTCTCTCTTTCTATGTGAAACAGCTGGGGGGGGGGGGGGGGTAAAATTGTGGTCGGAGGCTTCCTTCGGACGAATGAATCTTTAGGAAAATACCTGGTGGTGCTGGAGGCGCCTTCGATTGCAGTCGGAGGCCTTATTCACTGTGTAGCATACAGAAGGTAACTTCCCCGTACGTACGATAAAGCTGGAGTCACGTGGGCCTGGACCACCAATCTGCAGTATTCTCATTGATGATAATGGGAACTCTTGTTTTTACGAGTTCCGATTATTATCAGAGAATAAACCCCTAAAACAAGAAACCCAACATAATAAATTTTTAAAACCCTCACATATTTAAAATTAATTAAAATTAAAGTTAATTAAATGTTTTAGAAAAAATATATATTTTTTGCATTTTTTTTTTAAATGTGCATTATTAATAGGGTTTAAAATAAACTTACCTTAATGGACAGGTTTTTAAACTATAAAAATGTGTATTTAAATTTTATTTTTATATATTTTAAAACTCTTACATTGGTAAAAGTAAGCTATGCACCTGCTTTTACCAGCCGAAAGAGGTTGAAGGATATTCGCTGGGCATGAATTGGGCAAATAGCCCAAGCGCACCTGCACGGATGTCCTTTTCCCGGGGATGTGAAGGATCTGTCAAGAGAAATCTTGATAGATCAGAAAAGCCGGTTTGCGGCGCATGCGCATCGCGCCCCGAGAACCGACTTTTACGAGGCCTCGCCGGGTCCGTGCACACTCTGTAGCCACCCAGAGAGGCCGGAACTTTAGGCTCCTGGTTTCCACTCAGTGCCTCCTCACAGTCATGCAGTTGAGGTCAGGATCTTCCCGTGAGGAATTACTAGTGCAAACTAGCGCCACCCTGGATTACTTTTAATCATCAATATATTTATGCAGTCCCGATGGTCTTTAAAAAGTCCTTGGTTCGATGGTTCAGCTAGCTTGGGTCAATTTATTAAAAATAAATCTTACATTCTATGCAGCTGTAACATGAAAGTGTTAGACGATAACCACAGGTGGTGAACTTACTACTAAAACTCAAATCAAACTGTATCTGGGAATTGTATTTAACTATTTATCTACAAGGTTAAAAAATAAATTCAAATTACCCCCAGAAATCCCCCAAGGCACTCAGTATGAGTAATCAACACTGTGGCTTAACGGTCAGGAAAATAAACACTGCTTCATTTCTTCTTGTGGTAAGTAATCACTCTTAGCATACATAGAGTGAAGGATAGATACCAGACACAAAGGTGAACTATATATGACTGAGCTGTGGCCAACTCTCTCGCACGAATTTTCATCATTATTATATTGTTCAGATGTGTTTAAAATGTTACAACCTTGTTTACTTTGAGAATTTTTGAATTAATTGCAATGGGTGAAGAGAAACAATGGCCACATCTCATTTGTCTGATCTGCACTAGAATGTGCGTGTGTTGCTATCAGTGAGGACAAAGTTGGTTTCAGCTGTCGTGGCTCCCCCTTGGCAAACAGCCCACCGACTGAGCATTACAGAGAATCACTGCCATCAGGTGACAAAGGGTAAGGTGAGACAGGGGAGAAAAAATGTCTTCAATGAGGACTAATGTTAAATTCAGTTGGCAATTTTAGCCCAAAATATAATCAGAGTTAGCAATGAACAGAAAAGTTGTTAAACAAAACAAATGTAAACCCACACTCGTATATCACAGCTCCTATAACAGGCTGGTGGGGAATGTAGTTTCAGGGACTGAGGGACCAGTGTGAAACTAGTCCCAGTCCTCAGATGAGTAATTATGACTTCATGTGTGTGGAAATATGAATATTTCAACAGCTTCCAGACCACACACTATATAAAAGGTGATGTGTTCTGCCCCACAGTAAGTAGTGATAAAAATTTTCACAAGTGAGAAATGATCACTGAGAACAGGCATTTAGTGCACCTCATTACTGGATAAAATATGCAGCATTTGATTGGACCAGAGATTTATTTTCTCCCCTCCTCACTGCCATGACTCTTGCTGGGGTACAGTTCCACAGGTACTGAAATCCCACCAACACCTTAGCCAAGTGGTGATTCTTCATGTCTGAACTGAAGGGGGTAGAAATTAGTGTGCGTCCCATTTCCGGACCCAGATCGACATTGCACTGGCAGTGCTCGCCTAACCACGTGGGTGATTACGAGAGTTAGCAAAATTGGTCTGGGGCCCTCGTTCATGAAATGGGGAATCGCCAGCGCTAATCCTGCTGTTCATTATCAGCTTGCCTAATTGAGGGCTTCAATATCCAGCTTTCCTGACGATATTTAAAGGAAGCTCCTAAAGGGGTGGTGCATTTTAGCTACAAGGCACCTCAGGAGATGGCAGGACAAACGGATGCTTCAAGGGCCCTGCGCTGTTCGAATAGTGAAATTGGAGGCCCTGGTTGGCAGAATGAATGAAGTCGCCCTCCACTGAGCAGTAGCAAGATATCCCGCCAAGCTGCACAGCGGCAGTGGCCACAGATCAGTGACAGCTGCCTGTGGAAGCGCAGCCTCTTCACACACTGAAACACTATCAGAAGACCCAAAATCAGAATGCTCGGCACAAACTCCAATCCCTCGCCACTAACTCCATCCCTGCAACCTCAGAATCCTGTTCAATCCTGAACTGGGCTTCTGATCCCATATTTTCTCCACCACAAAAACAGCATACTTCCACCTCCATAACATTGCCCACCTCAGCCAATCTGCTGCCGAAATCCTCATTCACACTTTTGTCACCTCCAGATTCAGTTAGTCTCGTGCGCTCCTGGTTAGCCTCCCATTCGCCACTCTCCATCAACTTCAGCTCATCCAAAAATCTGCTGCTCATATCCTATCCTGTTCACCCATTCATCATCATAGGCACCTGTGTCCACTCTAAAAGTGAGTTCTTAGGTGACTGAACAGTCCAATACGGGAATTACAGTCTCTGTCACTGGTGGGACAGTCGTTGAATGAAAGGGTGGATGGGACTGGTTTGCCGCACGTTCCTTCCGCTGCCTGCGCTTGTTTTCTGCATGCTCTCGGCGATGAGTCTTGAAGTGCTCAGCGCCCTCCCAGATGCACTTCCTCCATTCAGGTCGTTCTTTGGCCAGGGACTCCCAGATGTCAGTGGGGATGTCGCATTTTATCAAGGAGGCTTTGAGAGTGTCCTTGAAACGTTTCCTCTGCCCACCTTACACCCAACCTTGTTGATCTACATTGGCTCCCGGTCTCCCAACTTTAAAATACTTGTCCATGTGTTTGAATCCAAAATGGCCTCGCCATTTCACACCTATGTAACCTCTTCTAGCTCTACTACACCCTCCAAACACTCCATTCCTCTCATTCTGGACTCTTGTGCACCTTTGCCTTCATTGCTGGCTGTACCTTCAGCTGGCTAGGCTCTATACTCTGCAATTACCTCCTCAGCCCCTTCACCTTCTTAACACATCACTCTCTAAGTCACCACTTCTAATTATTCCTTCTTTGGCACAGCTCTTAGTTTAACTTACACCTCGGAATGCTTTTCTACATTAAAGGCACTATACAAATGCAAATACAAATGTTGTTGTAATTGTAATAGTCTGGATAAACTTTGAAATGTTAAACTTCAAGCCTTGCAGGGAAATCACCACTGGCATAGTCAACAGTAGCTTTAAAGCAATGAATTAAGTCCAGTCATGTAATTCAATGCTCTCGAGCTACTACACACTGTTCTGCAAATGTGGCGAGAATTAAGATAACTTTAATTATTCTTTTATTCAAGCACTCCACTACTTACACAATCATTTACTTGTCAAGCAATTAAATAATCACAGCACCATTAATTTTAACAACGCTGATCTAATGGTTGTTTTACAATATGTAGAGAATACACAATAGCCATTAGGGTGCAGAGTGCGCCCAAGGGCTCCAGCTGCCATCTTGCAAGTGTCAATGAAACCTATCATTTTGTGCTCACAAGTTACAATTGAGGATTCACAGGCGCCTGGGAAGCACAGCCCCCCATTGAAATCATAGTGGGGAAAAAAAATAAGACTCCCTGGTGTGGCTTCATTTGTTGTCCGATAATGCAATGGAAACAACTGTCATAAAAAGGATTCTTAACCTATATTTATCTGCGCTGCGCAAACAAGATGATTAACACTTCTGAATAGATCATAACGTTCAAATGCGTTTATTATCCATTCCTTAATTATATGTGCCCAAAGCTGTCAAATTATGTTCCAAAGCTGATGGATTGGAGAAAAGCATACATTGTCCTTTATTATTAGGTGCAAACCTTTTGTCAACAGTTACAAGATGAATTCGAGTAGCACCACTCTTTTGATGCTGTTTACACTGGTTGATTTAAAGTGATGTGAAGGAATGAAAAGATTGCTCCATTTTGCCTGCCTTAATCCACTGTACACCACACCAGCAGAGCAATCGGCAACTAAACTATGCTCAGGAAACAGGATACTACCTGCTCCAGCAGTACTGCTGTCTGCTCCATCTTTAGCTCAGAATATCCTCCTGTTACAGCAATCATCAATCTGGGGAACGTACGCACTGTGTGTTTGTTAGTTTATCCACCATTAGAGGGCAGCACTGCGAGATCTTCCCAAACCGCTAAACAGGCAAGCTCAACGACATAAAAAAAATATGTGCATGTATGACAAAAGTTTTAAACTTAAATTTACACAGTGACATTGCCAACAGTTTCCCTCCGGTTGTGGACTTTTATATCAGGAGATATTGCTCAGCTAATGCTTGTACTGCTGGCACATTTTTTTAACTACCGGTATTTGTTCATGGGATGTGGGTGTCGCCGACAAGGCCAGCATTTATTGCCCATCCCTACTTACCCTCGAGAAGATGCTGGTTAGTCAAGAGTCAATCACATTGCTGCAAGACTGGAATCATACATAGGCCAGCCCAGGTAACGGTGGTAGCATTCCTTCCCTAAAGGACATTAGTGAACCAAATGGGTTTTTACAACAATCCAGTAGTTTTGTGGTCACCATTACAGATACTATTCCAGATTTATTTAATTAACAGAATTTAAATTCCCCAGCTGTTGCGGTGAGATTTGAACCCATGTCTCCGGATCATTAGTCCAGGTCTCTGGAAATTTTTTCTAGTTCTGACGAAGGGTCATCGACCTGTACCGTTAACTCTGTTTCTCTCTCCACAGATGCTGCCTGACCTGCTGAGTATTTCCAGCATTTTCTGCTTTTATTTCAGATTCCAGCATCCGCAGTATTTTGCTCGTCTCTGAATTACTAGTCCAGTAACATAACCACTATGCTACCAAACATGAAATATTGATAATTATTCAGGAAAATCCTGACCATTCCGAGAAGTATCTCTAAACTAACCAATCAGGACAGAGCCCATAAAAGATAAGGTATGACTGGATACCCCACTTCAAGCTATTCTTTGACTGCTTGGTGGTGTGCTGCACTATGGGCCTTAGTCCTTCATCTAGATTACTCAGTATATAAATAAAAGAAAAAGACTTACATTTATATAGCACCTTTCACGACCACCGAACGTCCCAAATTGCTTTACAGCCAATGAAGTACTTTTGAAGCGTAGTCACTGTTGCAATGTGGGAAACATGGCAGCAATTTGCACACAGCAAGCTCCCACAAACAGCAATGTGATAATGACCAGATAATATGTTTTAGTGACGTTGATTGAGGGATAAATATTACCCCAGCTCCTCTGGGATCTTTTACGTCCACCTGAAAGAGCAGACAGGACCTCGGTTTAACGTCTCATCCGAAAGACAGCACCCTCCGACAGTGCAGCACTCCCTCAGCACTGCACTGGGGTGTCAGCCTAGATTTATGTGCTCAAGTCCCTGGAGCAGTGCTGAGGGAGAGCCACAGCGTAAGAGGCTAAAGGAGATCGGAGGCCAATAGCAGATTCTTCATTGACTATGTCAAATCATGGTGGAGCAGCAATTAACAAAGCAACCAGAATGCTGACCTCTCTTGGTACATCAGTAGAGTTTAAGTCTTTGCTGGAGCTGTACAATGCTCTGGTAAGATCACAAGAACATATGAAATAGGAGCTGGAGTAGGCCATTTGGCCCTTTGAGCCTGCTCCCCATTCAACAAGATCATGGCTGATCTTCTACCTCAACTCCACCTTCCCGCACTATCCCCATATCCCTGAATTCCCTTCGTTCTCAAAAACGTATTGACCTCTGTCTTGAATATACTCAACGACTGAGCATCTGCAACTCGCTGGGGTAGAAAATTCCAAAGATTCACAACCCTTTGTGTGAAGAAATTTCTGCTCATCTGTCCTAAATGGCCGACCCTTTATTTAGCTGTGACTCCGTGTTCTAGATTCCCCAGTCGGGAAATATTGTTATATTACACTGGTTCCCCCTTATCCAAACTACTAGATATATCTTCAAAAAACTCAAACAGATTTGTCAAACACGATTTCACTTTCATAAAACCGTGTTGACTCTGCCTAATCATACAGCTGTATTATGAATTTCTAAGTGCCCTGTTACCACGTCCCTAATAATAGATTCTATTATTTTGCCTACTGCTGATGTCAGGCTAACTGGTCTATAATTCCCTGTTTTTTCTATTTCTCCTTTCCTAAATTTGCTATCTTTCAATCCTTGGGGACTGTTCTAGAATCTAGGGAATTATGGAAGATTAATACCAGTGCATCCATTATCTCTGCAGCTATCTCTTTTAAAACCCTAGGGTGCAGGTCGTCAGGTCCAGGGGATTTGTCGCCACTTAGTCCCATTAATTTCTCCAGTACTATATCTTTACTTATACTGATTTCTTTAAGACCCTTGATTCCTCATTATTTCCAGAATGTTTTTTGTGTCTTTTACCATGAAGACAGATACAAAGTATCTGTACCTCTGGCTAGGGAGTCTAGAACCAGGGGTCACAGTCTCAGAATAAGGTGTCGGCCATCTAGGACTGAGATGAGGAGAAATTTCTTTACTCAGAGGGTGGTGAATCTTTGGAATTCTCTGCCCCAAAGGGCTGTGGAGGCTCAGTCTTTGAGTTTTTCAAGACGGAGATTGATAGATTTTTGAATATTAAGGGAACCAAGGGATATGAGGACAGTGCAGGAAAGTGGAGTTGAGGTAGAAGATCAGCCATGATCTTATTGAATGACGGAGCAGGCTTGAGGGGCCGAATGGCCTACTCCTGCTCCTAATCCTAATTCTTATGTTCTTAAAGTATTTGTTGAATGTCTCTGCCATATCTTTATTGTCTATTATAATTTCTCCTGTCTCTGCCTCTAAAGTGCCCACATTTACTTTCACTAATCTCTTCCTATTAACGTACCTATAGAAACATTTACAATCTGTTTTTATATCTCTTGCTAATTTACTCATTCATTTTTCTCTTTCCTTATCAATTTCTTGGTCCTCCTTTGCTGAATTCTAAAATCGACCCAATCCTCAGGCTTACTACTCTTTTTGGCATCATCATAAGCCTATTCCTTTGATCTAATACTATCTTTAACTTCTCTTGTTAGCCACAGTTGGACCACTGTTCCTGTGGAATTTTTGTGCCTTAAAAGGAATGTATATTTGTTGTAAATTATATATTAATTCTTTAAATTCTATCCATTGCTTGTCTACGTCATATCTTTTAATATAGTTTGCCAATCTACCTTAGCCAACTCGCCTCTCATACCTACGTAGCTTGCTTTGTTTAAATGTAAGACCCTACTTTCGGATTTAACGAAATCACTTTTAAACTTAATATAAAATTCTATCATATTATGGTCACTCTTCCTTAAAGGTTCCTTTATTACAAGGTTATTAATTAACCCTTTTTCATTGCACAATACTAGAGCTAAAATAGTCTGTTCCCTAGTTGATTCCTCAACATATTGATCTGGAAAACTATCTGGTATACATTCCATTAACTCGTCCTCCACACTATTACTGCAAATTTGGTTTGCCCAGTCTATGTGTAGATTAAAGTCCCCCATGATTACCGTATTACCATTGTTACATGCGTCTCTAATTACCTGATTTATACTCTGCCTTACATTACAACTACTGCTTGGGGGCCTATAAACAAACTGATTCTATATCTTGATTTTCCAAGCTAAGATTCTTTCTCTCTACTGTCTTTATCCCTTCCTTTATTATCAGGGTTACCCCTCCTCCTTTTCCATTTTGCCTAACTCTTCGAAAAGTTAAGCATCCTGGAATATTTACTCCCCACAGCACCTTTGATACCGTGTCCAATTCCTGTTACTGATGCACATCGAAACATCTAAACCCTGCAAATGGTGCAGAAAAGAGCCAAACGGCGCATCCCTGGTGTCAGAACAAGCGTTATGAGGGAAGTCTAGGAAAACTTGGGACTCTTCTGTCCTAAAGGTGGTTATGAGAGTAGATCGAATAGAGTTATATAAAATGCTAAGTACAATTGAAAAGATTCATCCTCAGTAGTGTTTCCAGTCAAACTTCAAAACAAGGGTACATAGGAACAAACTAATAAAAGACATTGATTTCAGGACTGATTCACAGAGTGTAATACATGAAATGATCTTCTGGGTATGGGAATGGAGGCAAAAAACCTAATTTATCAAGAAGCAGTTTCATGCGATTGGGAGTTGGGGGGGGGGGGGGAAAGAGAGCAAGAGGGGGATTATTTTAGGTTTCTGTGGAAAGAAGAGCTAGATGGGATGAATGATCTACCTCATCTTTACGACCAAGCGATAGCAAGCTATTTGACCATGGGGGCACCACATCTGAGTGTAATCCTGCCTTCATTTGATATCTACACATTCACAATTCCACAAGGATTGGTGGATAGCTAAGAGTAGGAACTCAGGCTAATTTCCCCCTCCCTAATCCAAGATCACTACGGCCACTTGTAAAGTACCAAATGTTGCCCCAGGCTAGATCAGCTAATTCAGCATAGACGGAGGATGGAACCTGCAACCATCCTGGTCTGTACAATTGAGATACTTACAAGATATACTTCCTGACCACTGAGGTGCTCCATAACTGATGGTTCACACCCCAAGAAACCTAACTGGTTATTGTCTCGCCAGCTCTTGGCTGGGTCAGTGCCTGGAGTTGCCACAGTGCAGTAAAATGTTACATAGAATATACAGCAGAGAACAGGTCATCCTGTCCAACTAATCCGTGCAACTGTATCTACTTTACATGATGCTCCTCCCACTCCATTGTTCTGACACATGACAGTGAGTGACAGGTTGACTTTGCCACCTCCAAGTACAACTCCTTTTAATTGATCAGATCATTCTTCAGTAATTTGATTCAGAACACAGTGAAGTCTGAGGGACACATTTCTAATGTTTTGGGTTCTTTTACCTTTTTCTGCTTGTGTTTCACCACTACCATAAGGGAACTTATCTCCATACATCCTTAAATGAACTTTCACCAGTTTGCAATTTAGGTAAAATATCACAGCTTGCAGAATAAACAACAACTTGTAGTTATGTAGGGCCTTTAACGTAGTAAAACATCCCAAGGCACTTCACAGGAGTGTTAGAAGACAAAACAAATAAATTTGACACTGAGCCATAAAAGAAGAAATTACGGCAGAGCTTGGTCAAAGAGGTAGGTTTTAAGGAGTATCTTAAAGGAGGAAAGAGAGGCAGAGAGGTTTAGTGGGGGGGGGGGAAAAGAGGGGAGTTCCAGAGCTTGGGGCCTAGGCAGTGAAGGCACGACCACCAATGGTTGAGCGATTATAATTAGGGATGCTCAAGAGGGTAGAATTTGAAGAGTGCAGATCCTGGGGAGTTGTGAGGCTGAAGGAGATTACAGAGATAGGGAAGGGCAAGGTCATGGAGGGATTTGTAAAGAAGGATGAGAATTTTGAAATTGAGGCGTTGTTTAACCGGGAGCCAATATAGGTCAGCGAGCACAGGGGGTGATCGATGAGCGTGACTTGGTGCGAGTTAGGACACGGGATGCCAACTTTTGGATGATCTCAAGTTTACATGGGGTAGAATGTAGGAGGTCAGCCAGCCAGAGTTGGCGTAGTTAAGTCTTGAGGTAATAAAGGCATGGATGAGGGCTTCAGCAGCAGATGAGTTGAGGCAAGGGCGGAGGCGGACAAAGTTAGATAACAGAGAACTTTTGAAAAATATCTCAGCTATTGCTTCAATGCAATGCATCCCTGTCTTTGGAAAGTTTACTAAGAATATTTGTAGCAATAACAAAACTTCATTTTGTAACATTTGTTAAATTTTGCTAATTCTGCATATAATAGGAAAATAATTGTAACTCCATGGTAAAACTATGTAACAATTACTTTTTTTTTTACACAACTTTTCTGCAATTCTTTCACTGCCAACTATGGAACATATGTAACTGAACTCATTTCCTTCAGAGGTTCCAGTCGGTCTCCCTTCGAAGCTCCACATTTGAAAAGCGCAGATTGTTTATTACATAGAAATATAGAAAATAAGTGCAAGAGCAGGCCATTCGGCCCTTCGAGCCTGCACCGCCATTCATGGCTGATCATTCAACCTCAGTACCCCTCCCCTGCCTTCTCGTCATACCCCCTTTAGCCGTAAGGGCCACATCTAACTCCCTTTTGAACAACGAACTGGACTCAACAACTTTCTGTGTCAGAGAATTTCACAGGTTCACAACTCTCTGGGTGAAAAAGTTTCTCCTCATCTCGGTCCTAAATGGCTTACCCCTTATTCTTCGACTGTGTCCCCTGGTTCTCGACTTCCCCAACATCAGGAACATTCTTCCTGCCTCTAACCTGTCCAATCCTGTCATAATTTTATATGTTTCTATGAGATTCCCTCTCATTCTTTTAAATTCCAGTGAGTATAAGCCTAGCCGATCCAGACTTTCCTCATATGTCAGTCCTGCCATCCCGGGAATCAGTCTGGTGAACCTTCGCTGCACTCCCTCAATAGCAAGCACGTCCTTCCTCAGATTAGACGACCAAAACTGCACACAATGCTCAAGGTGTGGTCTCGCCAAGGCCCTGTACAACTGCAGCAAGACCTCCCTGCTCCTACAGTAAAATCCCCTCGCTATGAAGGCCAGCATGCCATTTGCTTTTTTTAACTGCCTGCTGTACCTGTATGCCTACCTTCAATAACTGATGTACCATGACACCCAGGTCTCGTTGCACCTCCCCTTTTACT
Organism: Pristiophorus japonicus; assembly: GCF_044704955.1. Lineage (NCBI taxonomy): Eukaryota > Metazoa > Chordata > Chondrichthyes > Pristiophoridae > Pristiophorus > Pristiophorus japonicus. Next base: position 235,178,689 of record NC_091984.1, on the reverse strand, counting down.
AATCTGTCACCATTCAGATAATAATCTGCCTACCTGTTTTTGCCACCAAAGTGGATAACTTCACATTTATCCACATTATACTGCATCTGCCATGCATTTGCCCATTCACCGAACCTGTCCAAGTCACCCTGCAGCCTTTTAGCATCCTCCTCGCAGCTCGACCTGCCACCCAGCTTAGTGTCATCTGCAAACTTGGAGATATTACATTCAATTCCTTCATCTAAATCATTAATGTATATTGTAAATAGCTGGGGTCCCAGCACTGAACCCTGCGGCACCCCACTAGTTGCTGCCTGCCATTCTGAAAAGGACCCATTTATTCCCACTCTTTGCTTCCTGTCTGCCAATCAGTTCTTTATCCACGTCAATACATTGCCCCCAATACTGTGTGCCTTAATTTTGCACACTAATCTCTTGTGTGGGACCTTGTCAAAAGCCTTTTGAAAGTCCAAATACACCACATCTACTGGTTCTCCTTTATCCACTCTACTAGTTACATCCTCAAAAAACTCTGCAAGATTTGTCAAGCATGATTTCCCTTTCATAAATCTATGCTGACTTGGACCGATCCTGTCACTGCTTTCCAAATGCGCTATGACATCTTTAATAATTGACTCCAGCATTTTCCCCACCATCGATGTCAGGCTAACCGGTCTATAATTCTCTGTTTTCTCTCTCCCTCTTTTTTTTTAAGTGGGGTTACATTAGCTACCCTCCAATCCCCAGGAACTGATCCAGAGTCCATGGAATGTTGGAAAATGATCACCAAAACATCTACTATTTCTAGGGCCACTTCCTTAAGTACTCTGGGATGCAGACTATCAGGCCCTGGGGATTTATCGGCCTTCAGTCCCTTCAATTTCCCTAACATCATTTCCTGACTAATAAGGATTTCCCTTAGTTCCCCCTTCTCGCTAGACCTTCGGTCCCCTAGTATTTCTGGAGGTTACTCGTGTCTTCCTTAGTGAAGACAGAACCAAAGTATTTGTTCAATTGGTCTGCCATTTCCTTTTTCCCCCATTATGAATTCACCTGATTCTGACTGCAAGGGAGCTACATTTGTCTTCACTAATCTTTTTCTCTTCGCATATCTATAGAAGCTTTTGCAGTTAGTTTTTATGATCCCTGCAAGCTTACTCAATGCTCTATTTTCCCCTTCCTAATTAAACCCTTAGTCCTCCTCTGCTGAATTCTAAATTTCTCCCAGTCCTCAGGTTTGATGCTTTTTCTGGCCAATTTATATGCCTCTTCCTTGGATTTAACACTTTCCCTAATTTCCCTTGTTAGTCACGGTTGAGCCACCTTCCCTTTTTTATTTTTACGCCACACAGGGATGTACAATTGTTGTAGTTCATCCATGTGATCTTCAAATGTCTGCCATTGCCTATCCACTGTCAACCCTTTAAGTATTACTTTCAACGGAATACCTGAAACTTTGTGCATTTAATTATGTGCCCATTAATTTGAAGAAAAAACACCAGACACACATCTGAACAAATCACACACAGCATGTTTGTAGTTGAAGTGAGTAGCTTGCTTCTGCCTCAAACAAACTGTCTGGTGACCAACCAGTTCATTGATGCGACAATGTATTGACAAGCTGGGGCATGATTTCTCAGAGTGAAACGGTTTTTTAAAATCCCTTATTTACCATGACAGAATTAAAGAAGCCAATACCAAGCTAAAGCTTAGAAAAAAATGCTGCATTTTTGCCACAATGTTAATCTGAACTGAGCTCCCTTCAAAGGATGAGATAGTGTTGGGGCAGGAGGGAGACAAACAGAAGGAAATCAAATGCCAAAAAAACGAGGAGAAAAGCTTCATTTGTAAATACGATTGAATCATTGCATATACTGCATTATATTTATTTATTAAACTAAACACACAAATGATTTCCCTCTACAATAAGTAACAATGAGAATCAGATAATGACTTAATATTTGAGGGAGATTACAGGCTGAAAATTAGTGCTAGCTCTGCAATAAATTGAAAGGAAAATGTTCACACTTCATTTGCACTTTTAGTTTAACCATAATGAAAATACTGTAAATCCTGAAATTTCATTACTGGCATGGTTTCATCTTTTCTATCAGTGGAAAAAATGCCTAAATTACTTCTTACTGAATTTACAGCATGCCAATTATACCCCTGGGAAAAGACAGCATTTTGTCCCTTTGAACTCGTCAGAAATGAGTGATCAACTACAAATCTAACAAGATGAATCTTCAAGGGTTTACAGCAACAATGCAACCCTCATGAAAACACGAGGTTAGACTTCTTACAATTTCCATTAGAGCTGTAAGAAATTCCTCATTTCTAACCTTCAGAGGTCATTGCGAGACCTTCGGGAATTTGACAATTTTATAAATAGCTTAATTTCTTTAAAGAGACAGAGGAAGGGAGATTGGAATAAGACAAACTAGACCAAGAAATACAAAGCCCTATATTAAAACCGTAATCTGGTTGCCTGGTACGATAAGTGGTCCTTTTAATTCACTTGCCCATAAAATATGACAGAAGTTTGGCTCGGCAACAAGACACTGTCACATACCTCTCTTTGGATGGATAAAACTCAAGGCAAAACAAATCCAAGCTATCGCACTGTGTGACAATGTGATCTTGCTGTTCTTTCATAAATGTGAAAGACTAATAATTCAAGAGCACCACAGGGACAAGCGAACTATGAAGATCTTTTTCATGAGTGAAAGAACAGTTTGAGCAAGCCATTACCTATTGCAACATTCTACTGTCATTGCTGGATGGCTTTTAAACACAGTTCTGGAAGATACAATTGTTTACCAATTTATACTCTTGGACAATTTAAGTTCCATGCCCTTCATAGTGCCACACATTAGTCATTAAAAAGAAGTTACATGCGAAAGGATAATTTTGGAGGCAGCAACGTAGATCAAACATGCCATGTTCTCAGGGAAGGGGAGGGGAAGATGCGACTGTGCATCTGTCTTGCTCCCAAGGAGCTGGAAATTTAAGCCTGCCAAGTTCCCAGGGAGGGGGTGGGGAAATGGGGGAAGAAATGAATCCAACCAAGTCTGCATTTTTCCTCAGTGGCACGTCCAGTCATTCTGAACTTGCACGGTGTGACACACGATTGTCAGCTGAACTCAGCAAATCTTCTTCAAAATCAATCTCATGCCTTCAGTCCCACTTGAGAACAGGCCACTTATTCAAGCAAAAAGCGTCTGTGTAGCTTCACCATAGTTGGAATAACAGTTTCACAGGAGCAGGAGCAGGTCATTCAGCCCCTTGAGCCTGTTTCATCATTCAGTTCGATGATGTTTGATCTGCACCTCAACTACTTGCAGTCAGTGGGGTGTCGCAGGGTTCAGTGCTGGGGCCCCAGCTATTTACAATATACATCAATGATTTAGACGAAGGAATTGAATGTAATATCTCCAAGTTTGCAGATGGCACTAAGCTGGGTGGCAGCGTGAGCTGTGAGGAGGATGCTAAGAGGCTGCAGGGTGACTTGGATAGGTTAGGTGAGTAGGCAAATGCATGGCAGATGCAGTATAATGTAGATAAATGTGAGGTTATCCACTTTGGTGGCAAAAACAGGAAGGCAGAATATTATCTGATTGTGACAGATTAGGAAAAGGGGAGGTGCAACAAGACCTGGGTGTCATGGTACATCAATCATTGAAAGTTGGCATGCAGGTACAGCAGGCAGTGAAGGCGGCAAATGGCATGTTGAGAGGATTCATAGCGAGAGGATTTGAGTATAGGAACAGGGAGGTCTTACTGCAGTTGTACAGGGCCTTGGTGAGGCCACACCTTGAATATGGTGTACAGTTTTGGTCTCCTAATCTGAGGAAGGACGTTCTTGCTATTGAGGGAGTGCAGCGAAGGTTCACCAGACTGATTCCCGGGATGGCAGGACTGACATATGAAGAAAGACTGGATCGACTAGGCTTACATTCACTGGAATTTAGAAGAATGAGAGGGGATCTCATAGAAACATATAAAATTCCGACGGGATTGGACATGTTCGATGCAGGAAGAATGTTCCCGATGTTGGGGAAGTCCAGAACCAGAGGTCACAGTCTAAGAATAAGAGGTAAGCCATTTAGGACCGAGATGAGGAGAAACTTCTTCACTCAGAGAGAATTGTGAACCTGTGGAATTCCCTACCACAGAAAGTTGTTGAGTCCAGTTCGTTAGATATATTCAAAGGGGAGTTAGATATGGCTCTTACGGCTAAAGGGATCAAGGGGTATGGAGAGAAAGCAGGAATGGGGTGCTGAAGTTGCATGATCAGCCATGATCATATTGAATGGTGGTGCAGGCTCGAAGGGCCGAATGGCCTACTCCTGCACCTATTTTTTATACAGATAAATGACATCAACAACTTGCATTTACATAGCACCTTCAACGTAGCAAAACGCCCAAGGCGCTTCACAGGAGCGATTATCAAAAAATAATTGACACCGAGCCACATAGGGAGATATTATGACAGGTGACCTAAAACTTGGTCAAAGAGGTAGGTTTTAGGGAGCGTCTTAAAGGACGAGAGGGGTAGAGAGGGGGAGATGCTTCGGGAGGAAATTCCAGAGCTTGGGGCCCAGCCAACGATGGTAGAGCAATTAAAATTGGGGATATGCAAGAGGCCAGAATTGGAGGAGCGCAGAGATCTCCGAGGTTTGTAGAGCTGGAAGAGCTTTGTAAATCTACTTCAGAAAGTTCAAAATTACTAAATGATTTAAACATGAAAGTAAAACCCAAATGGCTCACTTTGGAAATGCATTGGCTATTAAAAAAATCTGAGCCATGCAAAGCAGAAACATCCCTGTTGAATCGTTGGCCGAGGTTGAGTTACCCAATTTCAGCTGGGGAGCAGTGGAGATACTATAATTGACTTCAACACTCCTGGGCCAGAAGAGAGGAAAAAAATAGATGCCAGGGTTCATACTGCTGATGGACATCACTGGTGACTGCTGCTGGAAAGTACATGTTTATGCATGTCAGATGAGAACAGCATTGGGCTGTGCTGTCTTGCCAATCTACCCCTTCCCCAGGGTGAATAACCTGCTAACACTCACTGTCCAGGTTGAGACATCAAGTACGGCTCGTTGCCCAAGATACTGGAAGGCTGCCAGCAATTGTGGAATGGTATCAAGCATGCACCAGTGCTTTCAGGCGATGAGGGGAGAAAGTTGGGTGGTGGGGTAGAATCTATGCGTCATTTTATTTTTTGTTTCTGTCCAGTTTTATCTTCTGTCTTTCCCCAATAGTTCAGTCATGGACACTAATGATTCTCTCAGCGTTACTCATGTGTTAAATGTCCGTGTCACCTCGCTGCATAAATATTGAATCCTACAAGGATGATCCATGATCACTGGTATGAAATAAATCCTTCAAAGTCTGAAAATTCAAACAATGCCCATAATAAGTATATTGTTCTTTTACATGCTCAGCCACACAAATTATTTATTGTAGAACGAAAAGATTCTTTGTTTTTGCAATGCAACTGATATTTGATATTCAATTGACAGCCAATGTCACAATAACCTGAAGGAATAGTTTGAAAATAATACCACATTTATACTATGATGCACCTCCATAGCATAAAGTAGGCAGCGGATGTACAGACACGATCTCACACAGATGCGGTTACGCAAGGGAAACTGGGTATTGATGTCTTTTGGTTAAAATGGCTGAGCACTGAGAGAATTCATTAAGCTTTCAGCATACAGATTTCTGGTCATTCATATAAAAGTTGCAAATGTGAATTCCAAGTTTGGAATAACAGAAAATACACAGCAGGTCCACCAGAGTTTGTAAAGAGAAAATAAAACAAGGCAGCTTAATGTTTCAGGCGTGGGCCTTCACCAGAATACACCATCAGTAGCTGTAACAAGACACACACAGTTTAACATGTCAGTTGTGGCCCAGTTCTGAAGATTAACCCGTCTTCTCTTTCTTTACAGATGTTGACAGACCAGATATATATTTCCAGCTAATTGGGTTTTTATTTCAGATTTCCAGTTTCTTTGTGAAGATGAAGATTAGGAAATAAAATTAGAGAAATGTATTGGGCCGTTGAGAAGCAGGTTGTTCACACTTGCCTGATGGGGATTGCAATGCGGTTCAGTTGCAGAATCAACCTCACTTTACAGCATTGTAGATTTAATTTTGCTCTTAGTAAACAGCGTTCTCGCTTGATCAGGAAAGATATCGTGTTACTTTAATGTTTTTACTCAGAAGTGAAGTCAGATTTTATCTCTGGATTAGAGCCAGCAACCTCCCTGTAGTTTTATCAGGTGTGATATTTCTCACCTACATGCGAGTGAGAACAAACGGGTTTATTCAAAGAATCTGACAATGAGAAGCGAGTGTGAAACACCTCAACAGTGTTTATTTTAAGCGTTGAAATGGTTGCATTCTGCAGACTACGTGCAAAACCCCGCAGCAATTACATTTCCTGAATACCTCAATACTATTCCACAGAGACTGCAAAATAAGAAGCCACAAGAAAATAAATGAAACATTATTCTCACCTGAAAGATTATTTTTATTAAATCCACGGCACAGCAAATATGCTGGAGGCTGAAGAGTCTCTGATCTGGTTTATTATAAATTTTGTGATGTTACCGCTGATTATTAAACTGGTTTTAAAATTTTAAAAAAAAACGTACTTCAGGCCTTTTTGGTTGTAGCTCCTGCAGTTCCTAATAAACTAATTTGTGTTAGAGATTTTGGGGCATTAACTGTGCTTCACGGTCTAAAAGCTTCATTACTGATGTGTATAGTTATTAAATGAGCATATTGTTAAATAAGAGTAAAGTGCTAAAAGCACTAGCCAGTGCGCTAATGCAGAATGGAAAGGTGCGAGAGAGTACTGATGTGAGATGAGGTCAGATGCATCCAGGCTGTGACGGCCCCAAAATTGAATCATCTACCAATGCTGTCTCAGCCTTGGCTCAGTGGATAGCACTCTCACCTGAGTCAGAAGGTTGTGGGTGCATGAGACGTTAAGCCTGCTCCCTCAGATGGGCGTAAAAGATCTTGTGGTACTATTTCGAAGAAGAACAGGGGAGTTATCCTCGGTATCCTGGCCAATATAGATCTCACAAAAACAGATTATCTGGTCATTATCACACTGCATAATACTACTGAGAGTTCTTTTATCGTGGGGTGGCCATTGCACACCGGCTGCCACACAGGCTTAGCTGAACAAGGTCTTGGTCCAGTGGCAAGAGGGTCCAAGACGACTGGAGACCAGGCACTGCTGAATGAGCCTAATTGCTTACGGCAAGATGCAGGCTGTAAGCTCGGCGCTAAGCATCACCCTTCAGTGAAATGGTAAGTGATCCGAGGCCTGGCTGGGGGCAGGCATTGGGAAGATCAGAGGTCCATTATGTGGAAGGAGGAGAGGTCAGAGTGGAAGGAGGAGAGGTCAGAGAGGCCACAGCCATTGTGCTCACCGCGTGCTGGAGGAGGAGAAGCCAGGTCAGGAGAGGCCAGGTCATCGCGCCAACCCTCTTCTCGATCTTCCTCGCTGCAATGCTCCACCTCACACTCAACAAACTCCCCACTGGAGTGGAACTAAACTACAGAAGCAGTGGGAACCTGTTCAACCTCAGTCGTCTCCAGGTCAGATCCAAGGCCGTCCCAACCTTTGTCGTTGAACTACAATACTCGGACGACGCTTGCGTCTGCGCACATTCAGAGACTGAACTCCAAGTCATAGTCAACATCTTCACTGAGGCGTACGAAAGCATGGGCCTTACACTAAACATCCGTAAGACAAAGGTCCTCCGCCAACCTGACCCCGCCACACAGCACTGCCCCCAACTCAAAGATCCACGGTGCGGCCTTGGACAACGTGGAAATCTTTCCATACCTTGGAAACCTATTATCAGCAAGGGCAGATATCGACGAGGAGGTTCATCACCGCCTCCAGTGCGCCAGCGCAGCCTTCGGCCGCCTGAAGAAAAGAGTGTTCGAAGATCAGGGCCTCAAATCTGCCACCAAGCTCATGGTCTACAGGGCTGTAGTGATACCCGTCCTCCTGTATGGCTCAGAGACGTGGACCATATACAGTAGACACCTCAAATCGCTGGAGAAATACCACCAAAGATGTCTCCGCAAGATCCTGCAAATCCCCTGGGAGGACAGACGCACCAATGTTAGCGTCCTCGATCAGACCAACATCCTCAGCATCGAAGCACTGACCACATTCAAACAGCTCCGTTGGGCGGGCCACACTGTTCGCATGCCTGACACAAGACTCCCAAAGCAAGCGCTCTCCTCAGAACTCCTACACGGCAAGCGAGCCCAAGGTGGGCAGAGGAAATGTTTCAAGGACACCCTCAAAGCCTCCTTGATAAAATGCAACATCCCCACCGACACCTGGGAGTTCCTGGCCAAAGACCGCCCTAAGTGGAGGAAGTGCATCCGGGAGGGTGCTGAGCACCTCGAGTCTCATCGCCAAGAGCATGCAGAAATCAAGCGCAGGCAGCGGAAAGAGCGTGCGGCAAACCAGTCCCACCCACCCTTTCCTTCAACAACTGTCTGTCCCGTCTGTGACAGAGACTGTAATTCCCGTATTGGACTGTACAGTCACCTAAGAACTCACTTTTAGAGGGGAAACAAGTCTTCCTCGATTTCGAGGGACTGCCTATGATGAATACTACTGGGAAACGCCTCGAGACGTTTCACTATGTTAAAGGCAATATTTGTTGTTATTGTTGCTGTTGGGAGCTTGCTGTGTGCAGGTTGGTTGCCGTGTTTCCCACATTACAAGTGACTACACTTCAAAAGTACTTAATTGGCTGTAAAGTGCTTTGGGACTTTGTGAAAGGTGCGATATAAATGCAAGTCTTTCTTTTTTTTTCTCAATATAAAGACTCATAGGTGAAGTAAGGCCACTTGCACCAGTTATCGGAGGCCTGCTGGCATCAGTAGAACCCTACCTCAGCATTAATCATCACCTTTGAGAGATGCAGACAAAGATGGGACGATAAATAATTTTCTATATTGGACTAAAGAGGCTCATTCATCCCGGTCCCTTTAACTGGAACAGGTAAGAACTACATTGGAAATTGGGTCTGAAAATTCCTTACTATAAAATTAGTGAGCATTTATAAAATTGGTAGTGGTGCCCAGGTCAAGTACCATATATTGAATCCAGTATGCAAACTCTTTCAACCTAGCCTGGAGTTCCTTTCTTCTGTTTCTACTCTTGTGCACAACAAAGACTTTCCTGAGCGCTTCAAACTCCAAAGGACTGAGGATTAGAAAAGCTACTTCTTGATTGGTGCATTGGATTGTGTTCCATGCCGAGGACTTTTGACGAGATTGAAAGAGCTTCCACCTTGTGAGCTACAGGATAGCAGAAAAACGAGCAGAGAACAAACGGTGATTGACTGTGTCAGGTTGTAGAAGAGAATGCAGGGAAGCTGACCAGACCTAGTTGCAACAACAACTTGCATTTAAATAGCATCTTGAATGTACAAACACATGCTAAGGTCCTTCACAGAAATTGAATCAAATAACACTGGATGTGGAGCCAAGAAAAAAGTGATTAGAAAGGGCAATCGAAAGCTTGGTCAAAGAGTTGGGTTTTTAAAGAGGGTCTTCAAGGAGCAGAGGCAGATAGAGGGGTTCAGAAACGGAATTCCAGAGCGTGGCTATAAGCACGGCTGCCAATGGTTGGGCAAAGGAAGGATGGATGCGCAAGACTGCAAGACTACCCTTGTCGGAGAAACAAAAGCTCAGATTTTATGGTGGTATTGAGGGCGAAACGGTCAGCGTCCGCCATCATTATACCTCCGACACTGACCGTAACTTCAGGATTTTGCGTATGCACAACTAAACACGGAAATCCTGAAGTTGCGGTCAGTCATTCACTGCTCCGTGACAGGCTGCGCTGGGTCTCCCCCTATCCAGCATTCAGTGACATCAGTTGCACTGATGAAAACTTAAGCTTTTCTGATCTAATTCTGTTGTGAAACACCCCATAAAAAGTTAAGCCTTGTTGGAATAGGTGTAACTGGGGTTTTAATGGCATATTGACTGCTGAACAACCGTTGTGGCCCTGAAAAACTAATTTTATATTTGCGGAATGTCACATTTTTCCATTAAGATAAAAATTACTAAATTTATTAAAATATAAAAAAATATTGTTTGAAAGTTTGTTTATATTTCAGCATCTCCTTTAACCCTATGTGTATACCCCAATCTTTATTTTGCTCTCTATAAAATGTTTTAAAAGTACAGATAATCAGTGCTTTTTATTTCTGGGTTTGCTGTCTGTGAGAATTCTTCAAAGTGATTGGCTGCTTTGACAACTTGATGACATCACTGCTGCTCTGCGCTAGGGATCCCCTTCTGACAGCGCTACAATCAATTTAATGTTGAGAAAGCTCAAGTTTTCATCACAGAGAATGCAAGATCTTTGTGGGTAGCTTTCTTCGAGGTAAGCCGCGATTGCTGCCGCTTCGCCACTGACCGCAAATTCTGGACCAAAGAGTTTATGGCAGTTGCGGAGCTGAAAGAGACTACAGAGATAGACACGAAGGGACTTAAACACAAGGATGAGAAATTTAAAGTGGAGCTATGTGTGGATTTGGAGCCAATCTAAGTCAGCAAGAACAGAAATGGTAAGTGAGCAGGACTTGTGGAGGATAGGTTTGGCCAGAAGTTGCTGACGTTTACAAGAGATGAAGGGTGGGAGGCCAGCCGTTAAAGGCCTGGAAGAGCAAAAAGGCAAATGAGGTACACAATCCTGAAGATTTTTAGTGCATAGCTGGGCTTGGATTTTTGCATATGGGCATTGGATTTTTTGCGTGGGTTGGCTTCAATTTTTATCACAAGGGATTTCAATTTTTTTATACAAAGTCTTGGATTTGTAGTGTGGAAAAGGTTGAGAATTTTAGCATGGAGATTGGATATTTTTAGCATGGAGGGTTGGGGGTCTGTGAATAAGTTTGGATTTGATAATACAAAGCATACCATGTTCTGTCCTAGCCAACAATCCACTGGGAGAATGTAAATAGTCCTGAGATGTGGAGCTTGTGACATTGAGGTTTACAACTGTTTATAAATATTTCTTGGGGGAAAAAAAAGCGATCTTGATGTTTGATGTTATGCTACAATTTTCAAGAGGGCTGTCAGTAAATAGGCAATTATCATGTTAACATGCTATGTTAGCAATTAAATTTGTCAGAGAAACATTGCATAATAAAAGAGAGTAGGTCTTACTTGCTATCAAACTCATTTAGAAGCATCAACCTCTTCAGTACATTATACATAGTATAGCTGAAATCTGCCAACTAATTCTAAAGTTACTGCACTGAGAGATAGAGATGGAAATCCTCACTGCAATAGCAACAACTTGTATTTATACAGCACCTTTAACGTAGTAAAATATCCCAAGGCACTTCACAAGAGTGCTTCAAGACAAAAAATAAATTTGACACTGAGCCAGATAAGGAAAAATTGTGGCAGATGACCAAAAGCTTGGTCAAACGGCCCAGAGGCAGCACGGGCCAGCCCACACGGCAATGTGTGTGCACACTAGGTCCGTGCAGCAGAGCTGGTTTCCAGTCGTCTTCGTTAATCCTTGCCACTGGACCAAGACCTAGCTCTGTCAAGCCCGTGTGGTGGCTGGTGTGCAACGGCCACCACATGTTAATACTTTATATTTTACTTTGTTTCCGGTCAGAGGAAACCGAAGCAAGCATAAGTAAAACATTTTTACCTGAAGCTCAGTTATTCGTTTAAAGATGCCCCAGCACCTAATTGTCCATCCGGTTCTCCTGACATACAGGTACAGCTCCACGAGGGCCAGCAACCTTTCAGTAGTCTGCCCAAGTCACTGTTCTTCGTGTACAAGATTTGACTAAGTGTTGGTTTCTAGTCAAATAGCCCACCATCACAGCCAAGCCAAAACCTGTCCTCACTCAATATTCATTTTGTTGCACTATGTAGCAATTAGAAAGAAGGTTAACTGTTGTCTCCCACTGCTGCCCTGGCCCAGAGCAGCTGATCAAACCTGGGGCCTTCTGCTCAGTACTGTACAAAGAACAGCGTGTGCTGAAGAGCGACGGCTGTGAAGAGGGCGACTGGATTGGACGTCACCAAGATCCAGGTCGCTGATTGGCATGTGGGCAGGTACACCAGGAGCGGCGAGGTTGGGGCGCTGGAGCGGCGAGTGATCGTGGAGACGTGTGATCCTGGCCCAGAAGAGGCGTGAGTTCGGGGCCCAGGGGCAGCACGGGCCAGCCCACACTGTAATATGTGTGCACACTAGGTCCATGCAGCAGAGCAGGTCTCCAGTCGTCTTGGTTAATTCTTGCCACTAGACCAAGATCTAGCTCTGTCAAGCCCGTGTGGTGGCTGGTGTGCAACGGCCACCACACGTTAAAAAAATCCACCCATAGTCATCTTCCATCCTTCAACATGTAGTTCTGGACCTAGAATATTAGGTCCCTCATTGAAACATCTGTGAACTCTTCCCTATATGGCGTGGAAGCAAGTCATCCTCGCTTCGAGGGACCGCCTATGATGATGGACTGTGCAATTCATTTACCCATATAGCCAGCTGATTTTTTTTTTCCAGTATGAGTAAGAGTTTAAAAAAATAAAAAGGGCATAAAATGATCTGCTATTAATTGTACATGCTTTAATCCAGACTCCAAAATGAAGTTATGAGCTTCCAAATTCCTGTGGGAGCATCGTTGACAACTGGCTGCCAAATGTGCAGGCGTAAGTAGTACTTTCAGTTCTCATGGTAAAGCTCATTAAGATGAAAACAAAGCCTTGTTAACCTGGAGGGAAAATATAAAATCTAAATGTTACAATCACATTCCCCATATAAAATGTAGTGTGAAGTCCTTTGAGTAAATGTACTATTACAGACTCCTAGCATGGCTTGGTGTTATGTTAAGGTGCTTGTTTCACATCTTCGATTGTAGGCTCCCAGCAAAGTTTAACACTTAAAGCTGCTAATAATTATGCATGTGATTAACTTTCGCCATCTGAGAATCAAGAACTATTTCTCTCAGCGTGCATTTTGTTTGTATGCTGAATTGTTTCAGAACTTTGTATTCCTGGATCTCATTCACTGTAATTCCCTAATTGTTAGAGCATGTGATGTAACCCAGCCAAAAATCGAGGGGCAATTGCAGAGGAAATGCCGAAAATTGTGGGGCAATCTCTAGGGATCCGACAGAAATCATGAAGCATTTGCAGTTCACTCACTCACAGGGCATAGCTGGCCCTTTTTTCTGCTTATATTAATAATCACAGGAACTTGTTACATAACAACTTACTTTCACAAGTTAGACACTTTGATTCTGCAGTTCGAAGCAGTAATTTTAAGGTGGTTTTTCTCCGTACTGTTAAGGCCTCTTTCTGCATAGCTGGAGGCCCATGTCTCTCCACTGTTGTGACCTCTCTTTGGTGCTGACCATGTGTCATTCTCTGCTGTTGTGAGCCACTATTATTTTATTGGTTGGTCACATGCACAGTAACGGCTGGAAGGAGAGTGTGCTTCAACATGTCGGAGGTGGTGCACCAACCAGCAGCGGCCTCAGCACCTGAGGTCTATGCAGCAACCAGAATTTTGGAGTTTGCTACAAACTCACGACGATGGTCTGGAAAATTGTGGGATCTGTCACAAGATGTCGTGCTTCAACAATTCCCTTGTGTCACTGATAGTGGGGCACAGATTTAAGATAATTGACAAAAGAAAGAGGGGAAATGGAGACATTTTCTGGAAGAATGACTTGCATTTGATGACCACCGGACGTCCCTAAGCACTTTATAGACAATGAAGTACTTTTGAACTGTCTGTTGCAGTGTAGGAAATGCGGCTGCCAATTTGCATCCAGCAAGCTTCCAAAGTGATAATGACCAAATAATCTGTTTTTGTTATGTTAATTCAGGAAGAAATGTTGGCCGAGTCACCAGGGATAACTCACCTGCTCTTCTTCGAAATAGTGCCATGGGATATTTACGTCCACCTGAGAGCAGACGGGACTCGTTTTAACGTCTCATCCGAAAAATGGCACCTCCGACAATGCTACGCTCCCTCTGCATTGCACTGGAGTGTCAGCCTAGATCTATGTGCTCAAGACTCTAGAGTGGGACTTGAACCCATAACCTTCTGATTCAGAGGCGGGAATGCTAACAACTGAGCCACACCTGACAAGACTAAATGTGGCAGTCGCTTCTACTACAGCAAGTGAATAATCACAGATAATATCGCCCCTCAGGGAAGAGGCATAAGAACATAAGAAATAGGAACAGAAGTAGACCATACGGCCCCTCGAGCCTGCTCCGCCATTCAATAAGATCATGGCTGATCCGATCATGGATTCAGCTCCACCTCCCTGCCCGCTTCCCATAACCCCTTAATCGTTTAAGAAACTGTCTATTTCTGTCTTAAATTTATTCAATGTCCCAGCTTCCACAGCTCTCTGAGGCAGCGAATTCCACAGATTTACAACCCTCAGAGAAGAAATTACTCCTCATCTCAGTTTTAAATGAGCAGCCCCTTATTCTAAGATCATGCCCTCTAGTTCTAGTTTCCCCCATCAGTGGAAACATCCTCTCTGCATCCACCCCATCAAACCCCCTCATAATCTTATACGTTTCGATAAGATCACCTCTAATTCTTCTGAATTCCAATGAGTAGACGCCCAACCTACTGAACCTCTCCTCATAAATCAACCCCCTCATCTCCGGAATCAACCAAGTGAACCTTCTCTGAACTGCCTCCAAAGCAAGTATATCCTTTCGTAAATATGGAAACCAAAACTGCACGCAGTATTCCAGGTGTGGCCTCACCAATACCCTTTATAGCTGTAGAAAGACTTCCCTGCTTTTATACTCCATCCCCTTTGCATTAAAGGCCAAGATACCATTGGCCTTCCTGATCACTTGCTGTACCTGCATACTATCCTTTTGTGTTTCATGCACAAGTACCCCCCAGGTCCCGCTATACTGCAGCACTTTGCAATCTTTCTCCATTTAAATAATAACTTGCTCTTTGATTTTTTTTTCTGCCAAAGACTTCTCACTTTCCAACATTATACTCCATCTGCCAAATTTTTGCCCACTCACTTAGCCTGTCTATGTCCTTTTGCAGATTTTTTGTGTCCTCCTCACACATTGCTTTTGTATCATCAGCAAACTTGGCTACGTTACACTCAATCCCTTCTTCCAAGTCGTTAATATAAATTGTAAATAGTTGGGGTCCCAGCACTGATCCCTGTGGCACTCCACTAGTTACTGGTTGCCAACCCGAGAAAGAACCATTTATCCCGACTCTCTGTTTTCAGTTAACCAATCCTCTATCCATGATAATATATTACCCCCAACCCCGTGAACTTTTATCTTGTGCAGTAACCTTTTATGCGGCACCTTGACAAATGCCTTCTGGAAGTCCAAATACACCACATCCACTGGTTCCCCTTTATCCACCCTATTCGTTACATCCTCAAAGAATGACAGCCAATTTGTCAAACATGACTTCCCCTTCATAAATCCATGCTGACTCTGCCTGACTGAATTTTGCTTTTCCAAATGTCCTGCTATTGCTTCTTTAATAATGGACTCCAACATTTTTCGAACCACAAGATATCAGGCTAACTAGTCTATGGTTTCCTGCTTTTTGTCTGCCTCCTTTTTTTAAATAGGGGCATCACATTTGCAGTTTTCCAATCTGCTGGGACCTCCCCAGAATTCAGGGAATTTTGGTAAATTACAACCAATGCATCCATTATCCCTGCCGCTACTTCTCTTAAGACCTTAGAATGCAAGCCAATCAGGTCCAGGGGATTTATCTGCCTTTAGTTTCATTATCTTACTGAGTACTACCTCCTTAGTGATTGTGATTGTGTTAAGTTCCTCCCCCCCCCCCCCAATAGCCCCTTGACTATCCACTGCTGGAATATTGTTAGTGTCCTCTACCATAAAGAGGCGTTCTCTGTGACTTTTTTTACAACTTCTTTTGTGATGCAAGTTTAGATTAAAAGTATTCCCTTTGTGGAAATGTTTCCTGCTACTGTAAAAGAAAGACTTGCGTTTATATAGTGCCTTCCATGACCACCGGATGTCTCGAAGTGCTTTACGGCCAATTAAATACTTTTGGAGTGTAGTCACTGCTGTAATGTACCGAGTACTATGCTGTAGTACTAAGTTGGGAAGCAACCTTTTACAGTTCTATGCCCATGAGGAACTGGGTTGAGACTAAACCTCATTTCAGATAGGACTTTACGGCCAACAGACAAATTGGTCTGGGTTGAGAATACTTCCAGATCACTAGAAATATGAAGCCATTTCCTATCTATACCTATTGTACCTACAATTGTTATTTTTCTAAATGTTGCATATTTTGCAATTATATCTCCAAGTTATCCACAGCTACTCTCTGTGTAATGCATTGTCCAGACTTTTATTTCGACAATCTATTCGACATTAAATAACAGGCAATCACTAATACATTAGAACACCTTCATGACTATGAAAGATGTCATGTATTTCACCATCTTGCAATGACTATAAGTATGTAACTGTAACTCATGCATACTGTACCTGTACCCTTGTAATGCACACTCTGACCACAGGGAGTGAGCTCCTCACCTGGGCTTTCAGGTATAAAAGGGGAGGTCCCACCCAGGGTCAACACTCTTCAGTCCTGGGAATAAAGTGAAGGTCACAGAGTGACCATGTCTGACTTGTGTGAGTTTGTAACAAGGTGCAGAGATACTACGTCTGGCGACGAGGCTGGATTGGCCGTTGAGGCTTTTGACACTGCGGGCTCCCCCATCACAGCCCGTCAGATCAAACTCTGGACCAACAGGGAGCCCCCCTCCTATCCATGATAAAGAAATGTGTCCTGACTGGGGATTGCCATGACGCAAGAAATGTGGAAAATGAAATTCATCCTGTGAATTTCTGACATGTGAATAAAATCTTGTGATATAGACATTCACCTTTTTCATATTAATGTACTGAGAGTCTGTGCTTCCAGGACTGCTCCCTCACTAACTTGATTTGTTTAACAATTTTCAAAAAAGATCTGAGGGAGGCTAACAGCAAACACAATATTAAATTTCTCCTGCTCTGTGTCTGCCAAACTCAGCAAATCTAGATACCTGAAACAGCCATTAGGGTACCTTCTTTGGAAGTAAATTATACTAATTCACTACTCGAAGATCATTGTTCCACAAGCAATGTCACGGGCTTTTTAAGTTGATGAACCATGATACAGCACCAATGGTGTGAATAATTAAAATTAGCTGATGAAAATGGAATCAAACATCACTTGACTAAACTTCTGAACAGATGTGTCATCTTAATGAAAAACCAAACAGACTGAAAATGCTTTTAATACTGAACTAAAATTATCCCCCAAAGCGCGAGACTTAAATCACCAGTAACTGCACTTGAAGGAGCCAGTATGCAAAGCAGCAACTTGTCATGGTTGCTAATTTCATTCCTCCCCAGCATGTGCTAACAGTTAGCTACCATTATTCAAGTACGTCCATTGATGCAAGCCAGTCCCCAAGGTGTAGCATTAAAATGTAATAACTTCCACTGTAAATGAAAACAAAAACCATTATGTTTTCCAGGGATTTGAAACCTAATACATGTCCCATCTGGCTGTCGTGATTAAGCATACAGCAGGATTGTAACCTCAGAAGGGAAATTTTGAACAGATTGGCTGGCTGTCTGTCGGCAAGACATAGCCTTGCAACCTGAACACAACCTCCCTGCTCTGGTGAAGAAAGCGGCCACAACAGAGAATACCGCACTTATTAAAATTCACACAGCAAGCCCGACTGCTTCAAACGGTAGTTCAAGGAGAATTGACTCGGGGTCCATTAGCCTGATAAAAATATCAATTTTTTAATAAATAAATCTGCCAGGGCTACTGGTACCATTTCCGCATCGACTGTTGACTGTCGCAGCGACCAGGCAATATTATTTAACCGCAAATGTACGTTAATTTACAACTTTTACTGAATTTATGTTTGAACATGTTGAAGAGAAAGGGAATAAAAGGACTCATGGGAAATAGAAGCAAGATGGCATATGGCACTGTAAAAATGTAAATGTTTTTTGCAACAATCACAACAATCTCTCAAAAAAAAATTAACTGGTGGTAAATTACAAGTGGCAATGCCCTCTGCCAGAAACCTTTCCAAATTGTGCCTGTGGTATTCGCTTCTTGCTCATTTCAGTGGGAATTGAGTGCTGTTATATTCATTAGAAGTCAATAATGTTGCTGGGCTTGCTGAATAGATTTAACAGCGGTGGCAGAGGGGCATCTGACAATAACATGCAGTACCACAATTACTTTCAAATAGGATTGTAATTGTATAATGATTTGGGTAATACAACACAGTGCAACTACCATAAAATTTACATCAGGCTTTGCTGAAAAATTGGCCTCTCGGCACTGCCCTGACGGCTCAGTTGGTAAAGGCAGTATGTAACTGAGCCATAGAAAGAGCCCAAGCATTTCCCAGAGAGGACTTGCATTTGGCTAATAAAACAGAAAATGCTGGAAATACTCAGCAGGTCAGGCAACATCTGTGGAGAAAGAAACAGAGTTAACGCTTCAGGCCGCTGACCTTTTGTCAGAACTGGAAAATGTTCGAGATGCAACAGGTTTTAAGCAAGTGCAGGGAAAGGAGTGAGGAGGGGGTAGGGAGGGCGGGAAGGGAGGAAAGAACAAAAGGGAAGGTCCATGATAGACTGGAAGGCAGGAGAGATTAAATGACAAAAGGGATGATAGTGCGAGCCAAAAGGTGGCGGTAACGGGACAGGTAAAGAAACAAAAGATGGGTCCAGAAAAGGTGTAAATGGGAATAGCAGAATTAGCAATAGCTGCCATAGAGGTATCTGTATTCGGCTGGTTGACCTCAGCTCACCAGTCAATCTGAGGTCATCAGGGGTAGAAAGGTAATGACAAAGCTCCATGGTAGAGTTCAACCACACAAGAATTAGCGACCACGTTTCAGGACACAATTTTATATTGAGGGTTAGTGCGAAAGAAGAAAGGAGCCTCTGTTGCTTTTACATCTGGAGAACAGTAATGTTTGTAATTACTGTAAGTATGCTGCTTGTACAATGTACCATTAATTTACCCGTTTAATGCTTCAGTAAGTTTGTTTATGGCCCGAGTTGCAGCATTCCAAAGACGAAGAGCTCATGTGACAGCACATGATGGATTCCAGTGGGCCAGAGTACAATGACAAGGGCTCCCTGTTTGAACCCCGTGTCTGGCTATAGAGATATTTGAAAAGGAAATGGCACATTCTGTTTTTATAAAAGGTGTTACGTTCACTGATGGGAGTGATCACTGATGCTGAATCCAAAGAGAATTTCTAAGGTTAAAAACGTAGCACCCGACAACAAACAATCTTTTCTTCTCCAAATAACCACACTTTCAACCATCATTATTGTTACAGTTTGCAATTTAATGATGCTATGGTGCAATTTACATTGGGGCTTAAGGTGGAGGAATATCTCCAAGATCTTAATCTTACAGACAATCTCAGTGATGCAAAAATCTGCTGGTGTATTGTGAAGCAGCAGCTTGATAGGTTCGCTTTCATATTAGTGAATAATTGTGCTGGTATTGAAGTTATGATGTTGATGTATGGCATTCGGATATGGAAAATACTACAAAATATAGAATGCAAATACATCAAGCCATTTTGGAAACATTTATACCCCTGGTGATACTTTGTGTCACAAGGTTTGACAAAAACTGCGACACAGGGGAAGCGAGTGTGACAACAGGAAGTGCGCAGTCACAAGAATTTTAATACATTACTAATTCCCCGCCCCCCCCCCCCCCACCAAGGTAATGCACACAGGAAGTCAAAACTAGGTGTAGTCTTCAGGTGAAGTGGGGTTAGGAGCTCAACCAGGGACTATAAATGTGATTCAGCTCCCTTATTTTTATACATCTCCAATATAAATGATGCCCACATTTAGAATGGTAACTGCCCAGGTCAGCATAACAGACTGTAATTAAAAACTCCCACCAGTGGTGGCGCTACAGCACCTCCACTTCTATCTCTGAGGGCCTATTCAACTGTTTGGGTCCAATACAGCTGACCCTGACCTTGCCTGGAGGTTTAATTATCCCTGTAAGTGCCTGGTATACGTTCATGTTAAATGCCTGTGTGTGCTACTTTAATGTGATTGCGATCTTGTTTAAAATGATGTCTACCCAAACACACTTTGCAGCAAGGGTCACTGGATAGCAGGAACCATGGCTGATTCTTTCCTCCCTCATCTAGAGACCTGGAGATCAAGTGCAGCGCTCCCAGTATCATCCCAGATAGATCATTCTTATTTTTGCTTGTTATGTATTCGGAAATGTGAAAATGATCTTGCGCTTAAAAATACAAATGCTTTGCCTTTGAAAACAAAATGGAAAAAATATACAGGATGTTCTTCTATCACTTCTCATGCAGTTGCAGTCTGCTTTAAAGCAGCCATCCTGCCTATTACACCTTGTAATCTGTGCTGCAGGCCCCAGGGATGAATGGTTATCAGTAATAATTATTTTCATAGTAAATTGAACAGTCTCACCTAGCAGATAAATTACAAGACTGAACACATAATCTTTCATCTAGCAGCCTAATGACAGATGGATTGAGGGGTTAATTTAGCTCAATTCCCAACTACATGTTCCACAGCATTGTAAAGGGAAAGCGACTGAACACAATTACTGCAACACCTGCCAAAAGACTTCTGTTGCTTTTAAGTCTGGTTTGGTAACATTAGCTTTGAACTTGGTAGCTATTCGTCTTTAATCCTTCACTGGATATAGCCACCATATCATGCAATATTTTGATCTTCTATCCATGCTGCTTCTGGTATAGTGGAGAAAAATAAGGACCTGGTCTGTGACATCACTTGGTACCTTAGGGTGTTTTGCATTTTTTGGGGTTGGGTGGAGGTCATACAGCTCGGTTTTGTTTCTAGTTCCAAAGTATCTCCCTCACCATCATCTCCAGGAATATACAGGGTGACAGCGTATCCGCGGGGAGGGAGGGAAAAGGCAACTCAATAATTAGATTCTAAACAAATGTAATTATAGTCTGTGAAAACAAAGGACTGTCAATATTTGGTACGTAGAATCTGCACCCACCCAAGTGGATCAGTGCTGATCTCACAGGAACTTCTGGGTCAGCCTAATTACAATAATCTAAGAGAGCTGCAAGGTCATATTGGGTTTGACGCTGGGAGCGCATCAAGGGAGGGGAATGGGAAGTTGCTCTGAACGAATCATTAACAAAAGATTAAAGGAGCAATGAAAGAGATGGGGGCAATAATTGTGTTAACCTATTACAAAAGCTGTAGATACTTGAGGCATTTCCAATGGCTGTTTGGGAGGGGGGCTGGTTGACAATATGCAGTGGCTGGCATGATACCGAGCCTGTAAGCCAGTAATTGAGCAGCTATTGGATGCCCTGTTTGAAGACTGCTGAGGAGAAAAGGTTGCTGCATGATGCGGCTCTGAGGAGAGGTGCCATTTACCATTCTAGGGCAGCCTCCCCATAGGACAACCTGCCTGTCACATGGCAGCAGCCAGGCTCAACACTGCGTGCACGAGCCACGCAACCTGGGAAGACATGGAAGGTGGCAAACTCTTTATATATGGCTCACATGTATGGCTGTTTGGGGGGCTGGTTGACAACACAGGTTGAGCATCCGAAATCCGGAAACCTCGGGACCGAGGCTGTTCCGGATAGTTCTGGATTTTGGAACGTCTTTGCCTGGGCCGAGGTAGGTGGGGTCGGGCAGCCGAGGTAAGGGGGCGAGGTCGGGCCGCTGAGGGCTGGGGTGAAGTCGGGTCACCAAGGCGGGGGAAGTCCGGATTTCGGAACATTTTCCGGTTTCCGGGCGACCCCGCCATGGATGGATGGGCCCGGTGTCCTGATTCCGGAACATTTTGAATTTTGGAACTCCGGATTTTGGACGCTCAACCTGTACTACATTACAACAGTGACTACACATCAACATAAGAACATAAGAATTAGGAACAGGAGTAGGCCATCTAGCCCCTCGAGCCTGCTCCGCCATTCAATAAGATGATGGCTGATTTGGCCGTGGACTCAGCTCCACTTACCCGCCCTCTCCCCGTAACCCCATCAAAAAGTACTTCATTGGCTGTAAAGCACTTTGGAATGTCCAATGGTTGTGAAAGGCGTTATTTAAATCTTTCTTTATATGTGTGCCACAAAGTGTTGCCAGGGAACCTGTTGCACAAGTAATGCTGACCCATGCCAAGCCCTTGCACAGCTGTTTCATTGCTGACTGTGTTTTCCCATTGGTTACATATTACAGCTGTAAATTGCCACACTCTCATCTTCATTTCTGAGTAATGTACTTTAAGCTCCTCTGATGGGTTAGAGGGTAAAGTTGCTGCCTGATTTAGATCAGAGCAGAAGGTCCCAGGTTAGATTGTGATCCGTAACAGAATATAAAAGCAGGGAAGTCTTGCTACAGCTATACAAGGTATTGGTGAGGCCACACCTGGAATACTGCATGCAATTTTGGTTTCCATATTTACGAAAGGATATACTTGCTTTGGAGGCAGTTCAGAGAAGGTTCACAAGGTTGATTCCGGGGATGAGGGGTTTGACTTATGAGGAAAGGTTCTACTTATTGGAATTCAGAAGAATGAGAGGTGGTCTTATCGAAACGTATAAGATTATGAGGGGGGTTGACAAGGTGGATGCAGTGAGGATGTTTCCACTGATGGGGGAGACTAGAACTAGAGGGCATGATCTTAGAATAAGGAGCCGCCCATTTAAAACCGAGATGAGGAGAAATTTCTTCTCTGAGGGTTGTAAATCTGTGGAATTCGTTGCCTCAGAGAGCTGTGGAAGCTGGAACATTAGATAAATTTAAGACAGAAATAGACAGATTCTTAAACGATAAGGGGATAAGGGGTTACGGGGAGCGGGCGGGGAAGTGGAGCCGAGTCCATGATCAGATCAGCCATGATCTTATTGAATGGCGGAGCAGGCTCGAGGGGCCATATGGCCTACTCCTGTTCCTATTTCTTATGTTCTTATGCTTTCATGTAACGAGGGTCTGCTAAATTAGCAATTAGAAATTGTGGCACTCACCAATCATCTGGCTAGCAAAGTGGAAAATAAAATCTGCCAGAGTTTCCCATTACTGACTGTTATCCTGTGAAACATGCTGGACAATATGCAAGTATATGTCAAATGCAGCCAACATTGATCTCACCTGAGCAGCTGGCTTTTTAATGTAAAAAAACGCACACGTGGTATTTTGAATGGGCCGCACAGCGCCAAAAATAGTTAGAGGAAACATTGCTCTCTGAATAAATTGAATTGTACCCCAGGAAGAATCAATGTCTTCAAAAGCAAAGATGCAAAGATGAAAAAATGTAAAGTTAAAAAAGTACTGAATTCCCTTTTTGAAAACTATCTCTCAAGATAGTTTCTTTTATAATACAGTACCATTCCTTAGGGTTAAAGGTCAATAGGCTGGTTGCAAACTTTCAGTAGAGAACATTCAACCCAGAAACGTCTACCCACAAATCCCTGTTGCATCAGCTAGACAGACAGTTGATAGAGGCCCAGTAGGCAGGTTGTTTCAGTGATTAGAAAAAGGCTAAAAAAGCCAACAGATAAGAACGGTGAAATTCCCCAGGGACTCTACAAACTAACAGGGCAGCTAAATGTGTCAGAAGGGAGAATTGAAACGGTGTAATCAGAGAAGACAGTTGAAATGAACTCTGCATGCCTGCACAGAGGCACTGGCCGCTTTCTCCTTTTAGGGCTATTAAGGACATATTTTCTTAAGTGAGAAAGGCATGACGTGCAACAACTTCTGTCAGGATTAAAACATAAACTCGAGGAGTGAGAGGAACAGTCAGTGCACTCAAGTTATCCTGTGTCATCTTCACACTGACCTTTAAAAGTAATCTGAATCTCAGTCTGAATCACTTACACCTTGTTTGCACTATCAAATACATAACCATATGAAAATATAAGGCGGCCCTCATACATGGCCTTTTTCGACCTTACAAAGGCCTTTGACACTGTCAACCGTGAGGGCCCCGCCGACGATGAAGAATCCGGGCCCCGCCGAGGACTTCGGGCGGGTTCCGCAAGCTGCCGATGATGGGCTGCCGCCGCCGCCGACTCTTTGGGCGGGGCCCGCACCCAGCGAGAGGCCGGGCAGGCAGGGTCCGCCGACGACAGCCAGGAGTTCTGTGGGCAGGGCCCGTCCCCAGCGAGGGGCCGAGCGGGCAGACCCCGCCATCGAGGTAAGACGCGCAGGCCACTCGGCCGGGGATAGGGGCGACGTCCCTTCGGCCTGGGATAGGGTTGTCGCTCCGAGACAGGACACTGGCAACTACTGCGCATGCGCGCAGCTGCCGGCACTGTTTTGGGCGCAGGGCTGTAGCTCCGCCCCCAGCAGCTCCTGCTGCGCAGCACTGAGGTGGAACTGGAACTGGGCCTGCAGGTCTTTGAGAATTGCGAGGTAAGTATTCAGCGCAATTTTTGTTCTATAAATTAGGCGTATATCTCCGATGTGCGCCGTTCTAGCGGCCGGCCGAAACTTGACCCCAATGTTGTTTGTCACCCAGGCCATTTTCACAGCCGAGAGGAACTCGTGGCTCAGGCACAGCCCTGTGCTCCTAAAAGTCGGGCAGCTGCAGATCTGAGAGATCAGGCCCTTCTGGATACTTCTAAGTCTTGTGATGGACACACTCAATATTTTTATACAAATAAATATAGAATCATAGAATGGTTCTAGCACTGAAGGAGGCCATTCAGCCCGTCGAGTCTGTGCCGGTCTCTGCAAGAGCACCTCAGCTAGTTCCACTTCCCTGCCTTTTTCTCGTAGCCCTACAATTTTTTTTCTTTCCTTTTTAAAGCAGTGATTGAGTCTGCCTCCATCACCCTTTCAGGCCATGCATTCCAGATCCTAACCACTCGCTGGGTAAAAAAATGTTTTCTTATGTCACCTTTGGTCCTTTTGCCAATCACCTTAAATCTGTGTCCTTTGGTTCTCGATCCTTCTACTATGTCTGGACCCCTTATGATTTTGAACACCTCGATCAAATCTCCTCTCAATCTTCTCTGCTGTAAGGAGATCAATCCCAGCTTCTCCAGTCTACCCACGTAACTGAAGTCCCTCATCCCTGGAATCATTCTTGTAAATCTTTTCTACACTCTCTCTAAGGCCTTCACATCCGTCCTTAAGTTTGGTGCCCAGAATTGGACACAATACTCCAGTTGAGGCGGAACCAGTGTGTTTTATACAGGTTCATCATAATTTCCACTCTTATACCTCTATTCATGAAGCTCATGATCACGTAAGCTTTTTTAACTGCTTTCTCAACCTGCCCTGCCACCTTCAACAATTTGTGCACATGAATCCCATGGTCTCTCTGTTCATTCACGCTCTTTAGGATTGTACCCTTTAGTTTACATTGCCTCTCCTCATTCTTTCTGCCAAAATGTATCACTTCGCACTTTTCTACTGTTAAATTTCATCTGCCACATGTCTGCCCATTTCACCAGACTATATATCTTCTTGAAGTCTATTACTATCCTCCTTACTGGTCACTATACTTGTACCTCCAAGTTTTGTGGTATCTGCAAATTTTGAAATTGTGCCCTGTACACCTACATCCATGTCATTAATATATATCAAGAAAAGCAGTGGTCCTAGAACCAACCCCTGGGGAACATAAGAATATAAGAAATAGGAGCAGGAGTAGGCCATACGACCCCTCGAGCCTGCTCTGCCATTCAATATCATGGTTGACCTGATCATGGACTCAGCTCCACTTACCCACCCGCCCCCCATAACTCCTTATCGCTCAAGAAACTGTCTATTTCTGTCTTAAATTTATTCAATGTCCCAGCTTCCACAGCTCTTCGAGGCAGCAAATTCCACAGATTTACAACCCTCAGAAGAAATTCCTCCTCATCTCAGTTTTAAATGGGCGGCCCCTTATTCTAAGATCATGCCCTCTAGTTCTAGTCTCCCCCATCAGTGGAAACATCCTCTCTGCATCCACCTTGTCACGTTTCGATAAGATATCCTCTCATTCTTCTGAATTCCAATGAGTAGAGGCCCAA
The DNA here is from genome assembly GCF_044704955.1 of Pristiophorus japonicus. Classification (NCBI taxonomy): domain Eukaryota; kingdom Metazoa; phylum Chordata; class Chondrichthyes; family Pristiophoridae; genus Pristiophorus; species Pristiophorus japonicus. The sequence continues at coordinate 235,152,557 of NC_091984.1, read as the reverse complement.
CCTACTCAACCTTTCCTCATAAGTCAACCCCCTCATCCCCAGAATCAACCGAGTGAACCTTCTCGGAACTGCCTCTAAAGCAAGTATATCCTTCCGTAAATATGGAAGCCAAAACTGCATGTAGTATTCCAGGTGTGGCCTCACCAATATATAGCAAGACTTCCCTGCTTTTATACTCCATCCCCTTTGTAATAAAGGCCAACATTCCATTGGCCTTCCTGATCACTTGCTGTACCTGCATACTATCCTTTTGTGTTTCATGCACAAGTACCCCCAGGTTCCGCTATACTGCGACACTTTGCAATCTTTCTCCATTTAAATAATAACTTGCTCTTTGATTTTTTTTCTGCCAAAGTGCATGACCTCACAATTTCCAACATTACACTCCAGCTGCCAAATTTTTGCCCACTCACTTAGCCTGTCTATGTCCTTTTGCAGATTTTTTGTGTCCTCCTCACACATTGCTTTTCCTCCCATCTTTGTATCGTCAGCAAACTTGGCTACGTTACACTCAGTCCCTTCTCCCAAGTCGTTAATATAGATTGTAAATAGTTGGGGTCCCAGCACTGATCCCTGCGGCACCCCACTAGTTACTGGTTGCCAACCAGAGAATGAACCATTTATCCCGACTCTCTGTTTTCTGTTAGTTAGCCAATCCTCTATCCATGCTAACCCCAACCTAGTGAACTTTTATCTTGTGCAGTAACCTTTTATGTGGCACCTTGTCAAATGCCTTCTGGAAGTCCAAATACATCACATCCACTGGTTCCCCTTTATCCACCCTGTTCATTACATCCTCAAATAACTCCAACAATGACATAGGTAGAAAGAGAGATAAGGTCTTGCAGGCTGAGTTTAGAGAGCTAGGGGACAGACTAAAAAGCAAGACCTCAAAAGGTAGTAATCTCTGGATTACTCCCGTGCCACGTGCTAGTTGAGTACAGAAATAGGAGGATAGCACAGATGAATGCGCGGCTGGAAAGTTGGTGTAGGAGGGAGGGCTTTAGATTACTGAGGCAATGGGACAGTTTCTGGGCGAGGTGGGACCAGTACAAGCCGGACAGGTTGCACCTCAACAGAGCTGGGACCAATATCCTCGCAGGGGGGTTGGGGAGGGTTTAAACTAGCTTGGCAGGGGGATGGGAACCTGAGAATAGTCAGTAGGGAGGGAAGAAAAACTGGAATTGGAAAACAAAAAGGTAGAAAGTAAATTAGAACAGAGAAAACAAGGGCTAGATAGTACTCAACAAGGAGGTTTGCCTGTACTAAATGCAAGGAGTATAAGCGATCGAGGCAGATGAGCTGACAGTACTTGGGACTATGATATTATAGCTGAAAGAGGGGCAGATATGGCAGCTCACCAGTCCTGGTTACAGGGTTTTCGGATGGGATAGAGAGGGGGTAAAAAGGGAGCGGGTGTCGCAGTATTGATTAAAGAAACTATTACAGCTGTGAGGAGGAATGATATGTTGGAGGGATCATCAAACGAGGACATATGGGTCGAATTGAAAAACAAAAAAGGGGTGGTCACAATGCTGGGAGTGTACTATAGACACCCCAACAGTGAGAGGGAGATAGAAGAGCAAATATGTAGGCAAATTTCTGAGAAGTGCAAAAACTATAGGGCAGTAATAGTAGGGGATTTCAACTATCCTAATATTAACTGGAATAAAATTAGCATGAAGGGTATAGAGGATGCCTAATTCCTAAAATGCATTCAGGAGAACTTTTTTAGCCAGTATGTAGCAACCCCAAGGGGATAGCAAGGGGGCGGTTCTGGACTTAGTTTTAGGGAATGAAGCTGGGCAGGTGGAAGGGGCATCAGTGAGAGTGCATTTTGGTGCTACTGACCATATTTCAGTTAGATTTAAGATAGTTATGGAAAAAGACAAGGATAGACCAGGAATAAAAGTTCTAAATTAGGGAAAAGCAAATTTTGCTAAGCTGAGAGGTGATTTAGCCATAGTGAACTGGAAACAGCTACTTGAAGGTAAATCAGTGGGAGGCATTCAAGGAGGAGATCCGGAGGGTTCAGACCAAGTGTGTACCCTTAAAGAAAAAGGGTAGGACTAACAAATCTAGAGCCCCCTGGATGTCTAGGGACATACAGGGTAGGATAAAGAAAAAAAGGGAGGCTTATGACAGATACCTAGGGCTAAATGCTGCAGAATCTTTAGAGAAGTATGGAAAGTGCAGGGGTGCAATTAAAAAGGATATTAGGAAAGCAGATAGAGCATGAAAAATTCTTGGCAAGTAAAATCAAGGAAAACCCAAAATGTTTTATAAATATATTAAGAGGATAACTAAAGAAAGGGTAGGGCCTTATTAGAGATCTTAAGGGTAAATGTGTGTGTGGAGGCGGGAGACGTCGGTAGGGTTCTTAATGAATACTTTGCATCTGTTTTCACAAAGGAGAGGGGCGAAGCAGACATTGCTTTCAGGGAGGAGAGGTATGAAACATTAGGTGAAATAAACATAGTGAGAGAGGAAGTATTAAGGGGATTAGCAGCTTTGAAAGTGGCTAAATCCCCAGGCCTGGATGAAATGTATCCCCAGGCTATTAAGCGAAGCAAAAGAGGAAATAGCAGAGGCCCTGACCATCATTTTCCAATCCTCTCTGGCTACAGGTGTGGTGCCAGAGGACTGGAAGACTGCTAATGTGGTACCTTTGCTTAAAAAGGGGAAAAGGGATAGACCGTGTAATTACAGGCCAGTCAGCCTAACCTCGGTGGTGGGAAAATTATTGGAAAAAAATTCCGAGGGACAGGATTAATCTTCATTTAGAAAGACACGGATTAATCAAGGATAGTCAGCACGGATTTGTTAAGGGAAGGTCATGTGTAACAAACCTGACTGAATTTTTTGAGGAGGTAACAAGGAGCATAGATGAGGGTAGTGCATTTGATGTAGTGTATATAAATTTTAGCAAGGCTTTTGATAAGATTCCACATGGCAGACTGATCACAAAAGTAAAAGCCCATGGGATCTAGGGTAAAGTGGCCAGTTGGATCCAAAATTGGCTCAGCGGCAGGAAGCAGAGGGTAATGGTTGATGGGTGTTTTTATGACTGGAAGGCTGTTTCCAGTGGGGTTTCTCAGGGCTCAGTATTAGTTCCCTTGCTTTTTGTGGTGTACATCAATGATCTAGACTTGAATATAGGGGCTTTGATTAAGGAGTTTGCAGACGATACTAAAATCGACTGCGTGGTTGATGATAAAGAAGAAAGCTGTAGACTGCAGGATGATATTAATAAACTGGTCAGGTGAGCAGAACAGTGGCAAATGAAATTCAATCCGGAGAAGTGTGAGGTAATGCATTTGGGGAGGGCTAACAAGGAAAGGGAATATACATTAAATGGTAGGACAGTGAAGTGTACAGGAACAAAGGGACCTTGGAGTGCAGGTCAAAAGATCCCAGAATGTAGCAGACCAGGTAGATGAGGTGGTTAAGAAGGCATATGGAATGCTTGCCTTTATTAGCCAAGGCAAAGAATACAAGAGCAGGGGGTTATGCTTGAACTGTATAAAACACTAGTTAGGCCACAGATAGAGTATTGCATGCAGTTCTGGTCACCACATTACAGGAAAGATATGATTTCACTAGAGAGGGCACAGAGGAGATTTACGAAGATGCTGCCGGGAGTAGAGAATCTTAGAAACATAGAAACATGGAAACATAGAAAATAGGTGCAGGAGTAGGCCATTTGGCCCTTCGAGCCTGCACCACCATTCAATAAGATCATGGCTGATCATTCCCTCAGTACCCCTTTCCCGCTTTCTCTCCATAACCCTTGATCCCTTTAGTCGTAAGGGCTATATCTAACTCCCTCTTGAATATATCCAATGAACTAGCATCAACAACTCTCTGCGGCAGGGAATTCCACAGGTTAACAACTCTCTGAGTGAAGAAGTTTCTCCTCATCTCAGTCCTAAATGGCCTACCCCTTATCCTAAGACTGTGTCCCCTGGTTATGGATTTCCCCAACATTGGGAACATTCTTTCCGCATCTAACTTGTCCAGTGCCGTCAGAATCTTCTACGTTTCTATGAGATCCCCTCTCATCCTTCTAAACTCCAGTGTATAAAGGCCCAGTTGATCCAGTCTCTCCTCCATATTTCAGTCCAGCCATCCCTGGAATCAGTCTGGTGAACCTTCGCTGCACTCCCTCAATCGCAAGAACGTCCTTCCTCGGATTAGGAGACCAAAACTGTACACAATATTCCAGGTGAGGTCTCACCAAGGTCTTGTACAACTGCAGTAAGACCTCCCTGCTCCCATACTCAAATCCCCTAGCTATGAAGGCCAACATACCATTTGCCTTCTTCACCGCCTGCTGTACCTGCATGCCAACTTTCAATGACTAATGAACCATGACACCCAGGTCTCGTTGCACCTCCCCTTTCCTAGTCTGCCACCATTCAGATAATATTCTGCCTTCGTGTTTTTGCCCCCAAAGTGGATAACTTCACATTTATCCACATTATACTGCATCTGCCATGCTTTTGCCCACTCACCTAACCTGTCCAAGTCACTCTGCAGCCTCTTAGCGTCCTCCTCACAGCTCACACCGCCACCCAGTTTAGTGTCATCTGCAAACTTGGAGACATTACACTCAATTCCTTCATCTAAATCATTAATGTATATTGTAAACAGCTGGGGTCCCAGCACTGAGCCCTGCAGCACTCGTCACTGCCTGCCATTCTGAAAAGGACCCGTTTATCCCGACTCTCTGCTTCCTGTCTGCCAACCAGTTCTCTATCCACGTCAGTACATTACCCCAAATACTATGTGCTTTTGATTTTGCACACCAATCTCTTGTGTGGGACCTTGTCAAAAGCCTTTTGAAAGTCCAAATACACCACATCTACTGGTTCTCCCTTGTCCACTCTGCTAGTTACATCCTCAAAAAAAACTCCAGCAGATTCGTCAAGCATAATTTCCCTTTCAAAAATCCATGCTGACTTGGACCGATCCTGTCACTGCTTTCCAAATGCGCTGCTATTTCATCCTTAATGATTGATTCCAACATTTTCCCCACTACTGATGTCAGGCTAACTGGTCTCTAATTACTCGTTTTCTCTCTCCCTCCTTTTTTAAAAAGTGGGGTTACATTAGCTACCCTCCAGTACATAGGAACTGATCCAGATTCGATAGACTGTTGGAAAATGATCACCAATGCATCCACTATTTCTAGGGCCACTTTCTTAAGTACTCTGGGATGCAGACTATTAGGCCCCGGGGATTTATCAGCCTTCAATCCCATCAGTTTCCCTAACACAATTTCCCGCCTAATAAGGATATCCTTCAGTTCCTCTTTCTCACTAGACCCTCGGACCCCTAGTAGCTCCGGAAGGTTATTTGTGTCTTCCTTCGTGAAGACAGAACCAAAGTATTTGTTCAATTGCCATTTCTTTGTTCCCCATTATAAATTCACCTGAATCCGACTGCAAGGGACCTACGTTTGTCTTCACTAATCTTTTTCTCTTCACATATCTATAGAAGCTTTTGCAGTCAGTTTTTATGTTCCCGGCAAGCTTCTTCTCGTACTCTATTTCCCCCCTCCTAATTAAACCTTTGTCCTCAGGCTTGCTGCTTTTTCTGGCCAATTTATATGCCTCTTCCTTGGATTTAACACTATCCTTAATTTCCCTTGTTAGCCATGGTTGAGCCACCTTCCCAGTTTTATTTTTACTCCAGACAGGGATGTACAATTGTTGAAGTTCATCCATGTGATCTTTAAATGTTTGCCATTGCCTATCCACCATCAACCCTTTAAGTATCATTTGTCAGTGTATTCTAGCCAATTCACGCTTCATACTGTCGAAGTTACCTTTCCTTAAGTTCAGGGCCCTAGTTAGCTATGAGGAAAGATTGAATAGGCTGGGTTTGTTTGCTTTAGAACAGAGGAGGCTGAGGGGGGAGACCTTATTGATGTGTTTTCAAAATTATGAGGGACTTAGATAAAGTGGACAGAAAGGACCTATTTCCCTTAGCAGAGGGGGCAAAAACCAGGGGGCATAGATTTAAAGTAATTGGGATTTGAGGGGAAATTTATTCACCCAGAGGGTGGTGGGAGTCTGGAACTCACCGCCTCAAAGGGTGGTAGATGCAGAAACCCTCATCACATTTAAAAAGTACTTGGATGTGCACTTGAAATGCTGTAACCTACAGGGCTACGGACCCAGAGCTGAAAAGTAGGATTAAGCTGGACAGCTCTTTGTTGGACTGCATGGACATGATGGGTCGAAATAGCCTCCTTCCATGCTGTAACTTTCTATGATTCTATAAGACTTTAGGATTACCTTTTATGTTATGGAATGAAAGACAAACATATCCAACCATACAACAGAAATGTGTCTGAACCAATAACATGGTCATCTCTGGCGACATCAGCAACTTTTACACGGAAAAATTCGAGACTTTACGCACATTACTTTTGACAAATAGTTTTCAAAATAGGGAAATCTTAACCTTATAGGGCAATATATTAGCATAGATAGAGGACTGGCTAACTAACAGAAAACAGAGAGTCGGGATATAAGGTTCATTCTCTGGTTGGCAACTGCAGGGATCAGTGCTGGGACCCCAACTATTTACAATCTGTATTAACGACTTCGAAGAAGGGACTGAGTGTAGCGTAGCCAACTTTGCTGACGATACAAAGATGGGAGGAAAAGCAACGTGTGAGGAGGACACAAAAAATCTGCAAAAGGACATAGACAGGCTAAGTGAGTGGGCAAAATTTGGCGGATGGAGTATAATGTTGGAAAGTGTGAGGTCATGCACTTTGGCAGAAAAAAAATCAAAGAGCAGGTTATTATTTAAATGGAGAAAGATTGCAAAGTGCCGCAGTAAAGCGGGACCTGGGGGTACTTGTGCATGAAGCACAAAAGGATAGTATGCAGGTACAGCAAGTGATCAGGAAGGCCAATGGTATCTTGGCCTTTATTACAAAGGGGATGGAGTATAAAAGCAGGGAAGTCTTGCTATATATTGGTGAGGCCACACCTGGAATACTGCGTGCAGTTTTGGTTTCCATTTTTACGGAAGGATATACTTGCTTTGGAGGCAGTTCAGAGAAGGTTCACTAGGTTGATTCCGGAGATGAGGGGCTTTACTTATGAGGAAAGGTTGAGTAGGTTGGGCCTGTACTCATTGGAATTCAGAAGAATGAGAGGGGATCTTATTGAAATGTGTAAGATTATGAGGGGGCTTGACAAGGTGGATGCAGAGAGGATGTTTCCACTGATGGGGAAGACTAGAACTAGAGGCCATGGTCTTAGAATAAGGGGCCGCCCATTTAAAACAGAGATGAGGAGGAATTTCTTCTCTCAGAGGTTGTAAATCTGTGGAATTTGCTGCCTAATCGTGCTGTGGAAGCTGGGACAGTGAATAAAATAGGAGGTGGGTGGGGTGGCTTGACCCATCCATCTCCACGGAGGTGTGTGGGGGGCCTGACCCATCCACCTCCATGGCATGAACCTGGTATTGCAGTACTTCCAGGAACGGTGCAGTGGCTCTCGGCCTTTTGGCTAAGAGCATTGGTGCAGAGTGATCCTTGATGTGTGCAAGGTGACCTCTGGCGTTTGTGATTTGACAAAGAATTGGAAAGATTGGCAACGAAAAATGTAAAAAAAAATTTTTTTTAAATAAATAAATAAAAAAAATTTAAAAAGTGAATAAATTTAAGACAGAAATAGACAGTTTCTTGAACGATAAGAGGATAAGGGGTTATGGAGAGCGGGCAGGGAAGTGGAGTTGAGTCCATGATCAGATCAGCCATGATCTTATTGAATGGTGGAGTAGGCGCAAGGAGCCATGTTGCCTACTCCTGTCCCTATTTCGTATGTTCTTAACCTCACCGTTGGTTTTTCCCTTAGGTCTTCACTGCTACAAAGAAATCCATCATTTCTGATTCAGACTGGCATTAAAACCAGTCGAAGCCCAGTGACCCGTTTGCACCAGTCAGCAGTGTAAGAGATATCAATGGACACAGCCAGTTAAAATTAACTACTACAGGCTTGGCTAAACCAATACAATTCTGTGCCATATGACTATTGAATTGGTCGAAATCCCTTGAAGAAATGTACTTCTCTACACATTGAACATCACTTAGAGAAAACGTATGGCAAACACATTGGACTAATCCAATATATAAATTAGGAAGCCAAAACTGTACCATTTAAAATTAATAGCTCGGAGTTCGGTAATCATTTACCATTGGATCCACTTTCCCACAAGACAGGTTAAAACAGCTTAAGGATCAGATTCTGTCATTCCCTTCCCTCTTAAAAGCGGCACAACATCTCAAACTACTATGTTTGTGGACAGGGCAGGGCAGGGCCGTAAAGGTTTAAAGCACTGTGATCTTGACATCAACTTGATGCTGCAGATCTGTACCCACTTCCCAAACATTGAGAATTACCTTTCAAAAGCGGTGTGTTAAATCACCCAATATGGCCACCATTAACCTTGCCTTCAACCATCGATTGATAGCTATGCAACACACAAATCGCCTAACATTCTTTACAAAGGGAGCTTGGATTTAACTAATCTACTTTATTACTGCATTTGTCCACAGGGTAAAAGGGAAAAAGATGCTTTCTTATCCAAGAGGAATCAAACTGTCGTGTTAAATGATCCTGTGCTTTCATCTGATAAATGTTTGTGTTTTTTCCTCACTTGAAACCCTGAATTTTTAATCTCTAAAAAAAAGTGTCATTGTTAAATTATAGTACTTTAAACACAGAGCGGTTCTATAATTGTACCTGCTGCACAGCTGCCTACCTTGTAACTCTTCTTTGGGCCAAATTACCATAATTTAACATGAATAGAATTTACAAAAAAACAAGTTAGGTGTGACTTGACTTTTTCCGTTTTGACAGATTCCTCCAATATTAATTCCTCACATCTGTAATTCAAAACTGCTGTTAGTTAAAAAAAATTATACGTTATGTTCAGGTTTGGCAAGATCTACTTTGGATTACTGCTTTATTACATATAATTAAATGCAAACGGGAAAAGAACTGCAAGAAAGGCAAAATTATTTTGATAGGCGATAGACAGAAGTTTCTGCCACAATGTGTAGGAGAGCCAATTATGGCAAAAGCAGCTTTTGAACTTTACAAAATGCACTGGGTGCTGAAATGAACCCAGCCCAACATAAAGTGTACAATACAGAGGTGAAAACAGGACAGAGACTACATTGAAGAAAAACAATTCTCAAGTAACACTGCGACCACATAACTGGCAAGAGGGTTATGTAACCCTGACATTACAATGGCTGAGAGAAGGGAGTGTTCCACCCAACAATCACTTAATGATAATTTACTAGCTATTTATTATTAAAAAATATATATGTGGTTTAAAGAACTTAACTTGACTTTGTGATGTTGATCCAAGCAATCAAAAGTTGTGCAACATCTCAAAATTTCCAGCAAGATGAAAATATCACCTTACATTCAGTTAGCCTTCATGACAATCGGTATGAAACAGACTTGGCGCTGAACGGTATGCTAGTAAATAGGCGTGTATATGTTTGCATGCATGTATGGGCAAGTTTGAAAAGTGGGCTCCATTAAGTTCAGTGCTGCAGTAATCAGAGTTCTTCAAATACAGAAACAACAGAAAATGCTGGAAATCTCAGTAGGTCAGGCATCATCTGTGGAGAGAAACAGAGTTTAAGTTTTGGGTCTGTCACCCTTTGCCAGGACTGGAAACGTTCGAGATGTAACAGATTCTTCGGGAAGTGCAGGGCACTGAAAGGGGGAGGGGAGGAAAGAACAAAAGGGAAGGTCTGTGATAGGGTGGAAGGCAGGATAGATTTAAGTGACAGAAGGGATCATGGGCAAAAATGAGATGGATATGGCACAAGTTAGGAAACAAAAGATGGGTCTAGACTTCCCTAAGAATTTATTACATCTCGAACTTTTCCAGTTCTAACAGAGGGTCACATACCCGAAACGTTAACTCTGTTTCTCTCCACAGACGCTGCCTGACCCGCTGAGATTTCCAGCATTTTCTGTTTGTTTCAGATTCCAGCATCCGCAGTATTTTGTTTTTGTTCACATACAGTTTGAAGCACGTACAAGGGAGAAACACTCCCAAATGGAGGATGCATAAGGAGCATCAATCCTCTGCATTCTAATCATAGTACACAGGGTATGTCTAACCGTAATGCTGTGGCCCTAGTATCAAAATGTGGAGGCTGCTGAAGCCAAATAACCAAAAGCCCAGTCCTGCCAGCTTTACGTACGTCCAACTTATGTCGGAACTAAAAACTTAATATTCTTATCTTAATTTCTCTCTGCAGTTAGGTATAAATTTAGAAAACTAGATCTACAGGTATGTTTAATATATAAATCAATACACAGTATTTATCGAGTACATTTTGTGTTCACTCTTTGTAATGACTGTATTAGACTGAATACTCACCGAAGGAAACAAAATGGCGTGCACATCACACATTTAACATGCTGACCGTCTAAGTCAACAAAAATTTTTTTTTTTATAAAAGCTTTGACAAAGCTGTAAAATTTCAGAATTTCAGATTCAAATGGAGTACTTTTTGCAGGCCTCCAAATAAACTTAATATTTAAGGAATGGAGTGCGTGTCCTTTATAAATCTGTAACTAACAAGCACATTGTGAATGATAATTCACTGTTAGAAGGGGCATTATCCATGTGCATTTAAACAGCTACACTCGTTTCCCTCCCCGCACCCCACCCCCCCCCGACCCCCAATCCTGTCTTGTAAAGAGAAAAGTTTGTTTCATGTTTGTGATGAAACTATTGATTCACTTGGTCGAAGAAATTAGAGCTTGTTTCATGCTATGTGAACAAACGACACTCCTCCAATTCTTTGCTGTCCTACTGGCTAATACTATCAATACTATGGGCTCAAAATTGCCCAGCAGTTGCTACGTTTTCTTTGGAGCAACTTGATTTTTCTGGAGTATCTTAAAAATCCCCATTTTTCACATTCAATTTGCGCCAGTGTAAGTGAGTTAGTTAGGATTTTTTTTAAAGTTTAGTTTAGTTTTTTTCAAAAGGGGGCATTACCAGCTACCTACGGCCGCTTTGGCCATTTAGGCCACTTAGGACAGCTAATAGTTACTCTAAACTAACTTAGGCCAGCGTATGTGGCCACTTGTGGCCGCACAGAAAACCCTTGCGGAGAGTTAAGAAATCAGCGCAGGTAGGTACTAATGACTTGACTAAAGAATGAGAATAGGATCAAACAGCTATACAGGACATCATATGACAAACTTCGCAAAGTTAATTTACTATACAACAGAAGCATTCATGAAAGCTTAAACTACAAAAATAAAAGTAAAGAGACAAAGCATATTTACATAATTTTTTCAAAATATCCAAATAAAAAATAGAAGTACCTCCTGTTCGTAATTCTTATGTTCTTATGTAGGAAAGTATTTTCATCAACAGGGTGAAGGAAAGTCTTGAGTAAGCTCTTTAAAATTACTGGCTACACAGCTATCAACCCTGCCCCCCCCCCCCTCACCCACCCCGATCAAACTTTTGAGATGGATTTCAAAACACTTGTATTGAGGGAATGCAGTTAAGAGATGCAAATTAAATGCAAAATAAAAATGCAAATTAAATAAGCAACTACTGAATTTTTACTTCCAGAGGAAGAAAAATCTGATTTGTTTTCAGAAAATACATAAAGTTGGAGGTTGACTGCTGACAGAGGATGAACTGCAAAAAAAAAGAACAAAATAAAAAGAGACCCATGAAAATTATGGTGTTTACTGGGTTGACATCTACAATAAGGTGCCTGAGTTTTAGATTTCCCTTGCTCCCATCTCCTGCCTGCAGTCTCACGCTAAGGTTATTAAAGTACTGCTGAATTCACCCAAGCAACAAATGGCGCTGACTGTAGTCCATTAAAGTTTTTCACTGGGGAGCTGCAGAACACGCTGGCAGGCAATGAAAAGGGCAAAAAATTTTACAAATCCAAACACCTCAGTCACACTGCAGCACGCGCCAAGCCTGACTGGAGTGACGTGATTTGGGTGACAGGTGCGTTGTTCTATGCTTTGACATTTATTCTCTTAACTGCATTCCCTCAATGCAAGTGTTTTGTTAACAGACACCTTCTGTATTTTTGCAAAGTTTGTTGTGCTTTGATTTTGCAGAATGGATACCCCATGAAGTCCCTTTGGAATGCTGCAAACAACACATCAGGGATGTTGCAACACTACCAAGGGGTTTAAATTGCCTAATCCAAACAGTCCCAGTAACCATGTAAAATTGATATGTTATGTTCGCTCAGGAAGTCAGCATGCTCTGAAAGGATGATATCCATTTCAGACACAACTCCTCAGACTTTTTTGACAAGACATATCGTCGATAAAATGAATCCTGGTGTTAAGTATTTATCAAGAGGACATTTAATAAAAGTAGTAAAATACAAAATTTACAAAATCCAGTAAAGGTGAAGGGGTGGGGGAAGGGGAGAAAGACGACAAAATAACGAATTGGGTGCCTTGTAATTCAAGCATCTGAGTATTTGCCTCCCAAATACAAGGGGTCTGGAATTCAAATTTTGGGGCTCCTGATGTCAAACCTGCTTTTTCCATTAGTGTGTACAGCCAATTCTCAATCAGACTTACAGATGAAATGTAAAACAGAGTAGAGGTGTGCCATCTGGAGAGGTGGCTGAGAGAAAGACGGATGTGCGATTCACTCATTTATTTTGTGTGTTCAAGCAACAATATCCCAAAGTTGTAGAGGCCGGAAGGTAATATGTCCATTGGTTGGCTGCAGATGTGCTTTATGATGTGTGACCTTCCAGCGGAGAGAAAATGGGGAGCAAATCTTGAGGGACATGGAGAAAGAAAATAATACCGTGGATTCCTGTTACTAGACAAACAGGATTCACTGCAATATCACAGTAAAAGATGTTCTTCAGCAGGCATTTGAGATGGACCATTTTTAGTTAAAAAGAAAAGCAGACACTTTGCGCTATAGTTGCTGTTGTAGCCTCCTTGACAGAAAGTGCAACATTCCCACCGGCACCTGGGAATCCCTGGCCCATGACTGCCCAAAGTGGAGGAAGAGCATCTGGGAGGGCGCTGAGCACCTCGAGTCTCATCACCAAGAATAAGCAGAAACCGAGCGTGGACAGCAGAAGGACCGTGCATCAACCCAGACTCCCCGACCACCCTTTCCTTCAACCACTGTCTGCCCCACCTGTGACAGAGACTGTCAGTCCCACATTGGACTCCTCAGTCACCTGAGAACTCACTTTGAGTGGAAGCAAGTCATCCTCGACTCTGAGGGACTGCCTATGTTGATGATTTTGTGCAGCTCTGGATTGTATTCAAAAGCAGCTGACAGCACAGTCTGTTGCGATAAAAAAATAAGTACTTAAAAAATTGTTACAAAAAGTGACAATAGGTGCAATAAAACAATAACTGTCAGATTCCCAAGATAGTGAATGGCTAAGACTGGGATTTGAGAAAAATGAGTTACGAATTATCCATATTCTACACATGAATTTACATGATGGCAGAGTACTAAGGCTAACAAATGCAAATTAATTCTTGTACAATGCAGATTTTATGATCAATTTTAACCTAACTGTGCAATTAGAAAAGAAATGTCACATTTTATTATATTCAATTGCAGTGCGGATATGGGAATTAATTCCCCAAATCCACCATTTTTGGAGCTTTAGGAAATCTATTTGCAGTTTAAAATTGTGCCAAAAGAAAACATGTCAAAATATACCAGTGCCTGAATACAAAATGGTGCCGACTGACTGCCTCCTCCCAACAGTACCCTGCAGAGAATGAAACTAGTATTCTTCTTTAAGAAGAAATTGTGCTGACAGCATCAGATAGAGGCAGCAAAAAAGGTTGAAAAACAGATAAACAAAGATTAAATTAGAAAATAAATATAAGGGTAGGAGAATGAAGCAGAAAATCAGTAGGGAGAGACAGAACAAAGGCAAGGAATATAGCCATAAAAGGAATGTGGTTATACCCCTGTAATAACTTCTTAATATTTGCACTGTATACCAACTTCAATGTTTACATACCTTTCCCTGTTGTGTTCTCATTTGTGCATATACTGGAAAAAGTGTGGGATACAGGAAAAGTGTGATGTGAAAAGTCATATTTTCTTATTAGAATGAAATCACAATGACAGTATTAGATGACAAAAGTCTGTGGCAAAATCAGACACAGTGAGTTGGCATCATAAGGAGAAAACTAATAGATAGCGAGGGGACTCTAACATTTATCCTTCAGTGCTAGTTTCTTCTCCATTACTAGTCATTTCTATCTTGTGTATAGGGTTTTCTCTACCAATACCCAAGCCCCCCTCCGAGTTCTGATTTCAATAGCTCATTAAATTCACAATTCATGAGGCATATTCTGATCCACTGAACACTTTGAGAAGCAGATGCTCCCATTGCAACTGCTCCCCCCTCCCTGCCGCCTCCCAATCTTATTCTGTATTCGAGAAGCATACAAGATGTATGGTATTTTATTAGTTCATGCTGGGGACAGATACTTAGCCAAAACAGAAAAGCTTTGATTTTAAATGTATTCAATTCACCACTCCTATTATAATGATTCGCAGGCTCCTGTCTCTGTTAATTTCAACTGCAATAAGTCAATGCCGCATCCACGTAAAGCTCTTTCGATTCTGATTTAGTCCATATTCAACCAAATTTTGAATGTAATGTGCCTTGTAAATGGTGCAGGAGTAATTATTTTTCACCAAAAGAATCGCATGAATACCGACATAGGCAGACTTGTGATATTACCAGCTGTGTGGGGGTGGGGGGCGGCACGGGGGGAGGAGTTCTCTGGATGGTCTCAAGGCCCATTTTATGCTAAGTTAATCAATCTTTAATTTACCATGGACTTTAAGGGTGTAGAAAGCTGTTATTCCTCTCGAAGGAACCATCCTATGGAGAAAAGCTGGATTAAAAAAAAGGATCAGTGTGCATTATTCAGTACAAGGTAGGTGTTCAAGTATATAGTCATGTTTTGCAGAATGTCGTGGTATAATCAGACCACCTAAAATATTCACAGACTGAGATAGACAGTGTGCATCCAGAGAGGATTGGGGGGTCAGAGAAATATCAATATTGCTCAAGGTCTAGCAGTTAGGAAGCTATGGCTACTTTCCATGACTCACTGTCTGACAATACATAATTCTGGGTATTTGTTTGTGTAACTCAAATAAATAAAGTTACCAAGTTAGTGATTATTTTCACTTGGACCCAACATTCTAATGTTGGAATGTAATCGATTGGAGAGGACAATGAAGCTGAGATTGTGTGGTAAAGAAATATTGCTACAGGACAAAACAAATTAAAAAGATTCCACACTTAGCAAGTGACTGATGCCTGCATGTTTACTCATGTCCTTTTATATTAAAGCACTCCAGCTAACAACAGACTTTGAAAATGGCTGCAGAGCTGCAATATAAATGAGGCAGTACTTCTTGCTGCTGAAGCAGTAAACACCAATTTTGGGAAATGGCTTTCAAAAGAGGCAACCATCTCGACGGTGACAGGTACGAATCGCTGTCGAGTGGCGATTGGCCACCATTCTCCTCCCGTCCCCCGCCCCCCCCAACCCAGTCATTGGTATACAATGGATCAGTCTACCAATTCCAGCCAAATGTGTAATTTTCCCCAGCCTATAGTGTGAAGGTCGTTGCTGCACAGTGAATATTACAATTGCGATGTTTAACAACTGTGCATGTGACCATTTGCAGCTATTTCCCCATTGCTGTCATAGGAAATTAGGTACTGCGAGACAGAAAAAGATCCAGTTCGCCTTCTACCATCCGGAGAGTCGCCTGATACAATGATATGGAGTTACTGACTAATTGTGGCAATCAATTTCTATTAATTAGTCAACGACTGACCCAGACATGATCTGAGGAATACTCCCAGTGATGGATAGCTTTGGGAACCATAGGTCCAAATTCACCTCTTCCTCCCAATCATGTTACACTTAACATATGGCATGTCTGAAATTACAGCTATACAGCATCCCAAAATATTTTCTGAAAGGAATCCATCTAATTTGCATTTGATTGAATCAATATTGTCAGTGATGTGGAATCCGTCCTGCAAAATGGGGTGGATTTAACAGCACTGGGAGTTCTCGCAGGTTGCAGAACCGCTTCACGTGGAATCAGTTCTGAAATATAAGGGGTCATTAAACACGATTTCATTTTCCACTCCCTCATCAAAATAACCAGATAAATTCATCTTAGAACTTTGTCCTTTGACAATATTGATCCCACACACTCAGCCCCAAACAATGTCCCCAACACTCAGAAAATGTTTTACTCAAACAAATTAAAATGTGGTACTAACAGAAATGAAGAGTAAGCCAAGCATATAGAAATAAGGTGACATTACTTGTATTTCAATAAACATTGTCCTCATTTTAAAAAATGAGGGGGAATCACCCCAATGCTGTGCCTCCATCCATACCAACATGGATGAGCAAGGACTAGAGACATCTCATGACACTTTTATACTGGTACAAGAGCTCAGAAAGTGCTCAAGTGGAGACTTTCCAGCTCCGAGCTGGTTTACTGCAACTGCATGCCACTGGTCTCTATTAAAGACCAATCAGAATGAGGCGAAAGTTTTCAACCTTCCAGGGTCCAGGAACAGT
Source organism: Pristiophorus japonicus (assembly GCF_044704955.1). Lineage (NCBI taxonomy): Eukaryota > Metazoa > Chordata > Chondrichthyes > Pristiophoridae > Pristiophorus > Pristiophorus japonicus. Next base: position 235,135,881 of record NC_091984.1, on the reverse strand, counting down.
CAGGCCTTGGGTACCAGAGTTGTGACTTCACCTACTTTACTTTGTCTGTGACTGCATACCATACCATTCAATGCGAAAGCAGCGTCATTGAGCAGGAATCCTCATCAGTAGTGTCATGACAGCTTTTATGAGATTGCCTACACAAGAACAGTCAATACACTCCAAAAGCAATTCACTTGATAAAGCACTTTCGATATTTCAACAGCATAACACGCTACAAGAATGCATGCATCTCTTCTCTAATACCACACAGGAAACAAACAGGACTTGCAGTATAAGCCTACAATCTGAAAACCACTTCACCAATTCGTCACACATAAGTCACTTGAATCTTAGCCTGCATCGACACCACAAGCAGTTTCTGCTTTGCAACGAGATTAAAATTTTGTAAATCTAGAATCAGGCCCTGTCTACCTGCTCAAGTGGATATAAAAGATGCCATGGCACTATTCGACAAAGAGCAGAGAACTCTCCTGGTACCCTGGCCAACATTCCTACCCCATGAAACAGGTTATTCATTCATTTGCTGTTTGTGGGACTGTGCTGAGCTTAAACTGGCTGCCACATTTGCCTACAGAACAAGTGATTGTCCTTCAAAAAGTAATTAATTAGTTGTAAACTGCTTTGGGATATCCTTAGGACGTGTTACAGTGCTGTACACACACACACAAACATTTTTATTTTCTGCTCTTTCCTTTTACAGTACTTTTTCTCAGATTCCTCGGGCCCAAGAGTCCAATAGCATTAAAAAATAAATGCTGCGCTTTCATTTAATTTTCAGTCTATTTCCCCCCCAAAGCACTGACCACTGTGTCATTCACAGGGATTGGCTCTCAAGCCATCCCACTGCAGGGGCAGTGTTTCATTTCCACACAGCACCTGTACAGATAACTGCAGAGCAACTGGCTCTGTGGGGACCTGTGGGAATTGAAACATCTTGCTGCTCTGTGGCCTGGTACCTCAGTGCAGTAACGCTCTGTGTCAGCACAGACAGCCTTTTATAAATGTTTTGAATCTCTTCTTACAGAAAAACCGAGTCATTATCCAATTAGTTGCCACTGGCGCATGATCTCTTTGGATCGTTCCTACATCTATTACAACTTTAGAAATTCTGAAAATGTAAGTACTCTCATTTATCTTCCCCAGTGGTATACAAGGGTAGCTGCTGGTGCATTATATAGTAGGCGACAATGTGAATATACAATGATATGGTACACAATACTAATCTTTGATGTTGCTATTATATATTTAAAAAGGAAATTGTCTTTATTGCTGGGGACAGAAGAGCCACTTATTACTTTCCGCCCATTGTCGTCATAAGCAAGCATTTTCATAACATAATGACATGTTGGCACAATTTAGCTCATATTGCATGCTTCCCAAATGAAAATGATTTTCCATTCTTACATAATGATGATGCACATTTAATGTTTCAATTAACTTCTGCTACATCTGAAATATAAAATCATGCAATTTTTAACATCACATCAGCCATTGCTACAATGCTTACACGGCAATAATAATTGATAATTGTTTAACTTGTTGTTGCAGTAGAAACATGAAAGTTGAGTCATTCTCCAGAAACATTAATATGTGATCTTTCTTATTCATGTGCGCTGTAACAGCTTTAAAAGGATACAAAAAATCTGCAAAGGGATATAGACAGGCTAAGTGAGTGGGCAAAATATTGGCAGATGGAGTATAATGTGGGAAAATGTGAGGTTATAGTCTTTGGCAGAAAAAAAATAGAAAAGCAAATTATAATTTAAATGGAGAAAAATTGCAAAGTGCTGCATTACAGAGGGACCTGGGGACCCTTGTGCATGAAACAGAAAAAGTTAGTATGCAGGTACAGCAAGTGATCTGGAAGGCAAATGGAATGTTGGCCTTTATGGTAAGGGGGATAGAGTATAAAAGTGGAGAAGTCCTGCTACAGGGTATTGATGAGGCCACACCTGGAGTACTGCGTAGAGTTTTGGTCTCCGTATTTAAGGAAGGATATACTTGCATTGGAGGCTGTTCAGAAAAGGGTCACTAAGTTGATTCCGGAGATGAGGGGGTTGACTTATGAAGATAGGTTGAGTAGGTTAGGCCTATACTCACTGGAGTTCAGAAGAATGAGAGGTGATCTTATACAAACATATAAGATAATGAGGGGGCTCAACAAGGTGGATGCAGAGAGGATATTTCTACTCATACGGAAAACTAAAACTAGGGGGCATGGTCTCAGAATAAGGGGCCGCCCATTTAAAACTGAGATGAGGAGTAATTTCTTCTCGGAGGGTTGTAAATTGTGGAATTCTCTGCTCCAGAGAGCTGTGGTGGCTGGGTCATTGAATATATTTAAGGCAGAGATAGATAAATTATTGAGCGATAGGGAATAAAGGGTTATGGGAAGCGGGCAGGGAAGTGGAGCTGAGTCCATGATCAGATCAATTATGATCTTATTAAATGGCTGAGCAGGCTCGAGGGGCCACATGGCCTGCTCCTGCTGCTAAAACACTGATCATATGCAAATGTTGTCATTCATTTTATCCAGTGCTGACTCAGAAACAGGTCTCTTCAAAGAAGAGCAGGAGAGTTCTCCTGGTGTCTTGGCCAATATAACCCTTCAACCAATACCACCAAAGCAGATTATCTGGTCATTTATCTTATCGGTTTGTGGGACCTTGTGTGCAAATTGGTTAACCACATTTTATTACAATACAACACATCATTGAAGCACTTGACATCCTGAGGTCATGAAAGTCACTATATAAATGCAAGTCTTCCTTTTTTACAGTGTGACCGTAACCCTACATCCGATTTTCTCTCATCATCTCCTGACTTTTGTTCCACAGGTGCCCGATGTCCTTCAGTAACCTCTGCTCTAGTGGTCATTATTTGTGCGTTTAGGCAGCAAGTATTGGCAGAGTACTTGACTGTGGGGCATCAGAGTAAATAAAGCTGCATCCTATCCTCACTAGATGTACACACAAAAACACATACACTTTCCAGTTGGGGTTGACAAGAACAATCAGAAGCAGGAACCCTGAATGATTTCCCCTTCTTAGTCCAGAGATACAGAAGACATTGATGCACCCCCGCCCCTGCCCTGACAGAGCAACTAATTCAGCTCCAATCAGGAATCAAATCTGGGACCTCTGGGTGTATGGTTCAGTTATTCATTGTACAGAAGCAACGCCGAGCTACTGGGTGCTTAATTTTATAAAACCTACTACAGGAGTAAATATTAGTGAGTTCACCAGATAAAGAGACTGTCTAAAAGAAAGAAAGACTTGCAGTTATGTAGCATCTTTCACGACCACTGGGTGTCTTAAAGCGCTTTTCAGCCAATGAAGTACTTTTGGAGTGTAGTCACTGTTGTAAAGTGGGAAACGCGGCAGCAAATTTGCGCACAGCAAACTCCCACAAACAGCAATGTGATAACGAAATCATCTGTTTTAGTAATGTTGATTGAGGGATAAATATTGGCCAGGACACAGGGAGAACTCCCCTGCTCGTCTTCGAAATAGTGCCATGGGATCATTTACCTGAGACAGCAAACAGGACCTTGGTTTAACGTCTCATCCCAAAGATGGCACCTCTGACAGTGCAGCGCTCCCTCAGCACTGCACTGAGAATGTCAGCCTAGATTTATGTGCTCAAGTCCCTGGAGTGGGACTTGAAGCCACATCCGTCCGACTTAGGCGTGTGTGCTACCCACTGAGCCATAGCTGACACTCTACAAGACTATGTCTGAAGGTTTACATTTCAATAATGCTGCAGCAACATCTATTAACAAGTTTCTTAAACAGAAAGCAATACTCAGACTGGCAATTAATAAATATTTTTAGGCACTATAAAGTAGATGGAAGCGTGCTTGTAAATTGAAAGCAGTTTTGACATTAGACCTCTTAGCACATCTTGAACTCTAAAACCTCTGGAGGTTGAAAAAAGATCCAAGATCTAGATTTGGATTAATGTACTGTATCTATTATTTATGCCTTCCTGGGATAAAATACCACCACCAGCTTCGCACACAAACAAGTCCTTTTGTTCTAATCAGTTCTGTTTGCGAATTTGACAGTTCTTTGGGGCTCCTAGCTTGATGATATAATCTGAACATTCCACACTCGTATACATAAACATGTGGGGACAGCAGTGGCAGAAGTCATAGACAGACATGCAGCCTGGAGCAGTCCTGCTCTTTAATTATGTACATGATTGCTTTCATTCTTCTTTGCTTTGGAGAACAGCCTCACACACTTGTGTGGCTGAGATTGGGAACTCAAGTACAAACCCATGCTCAAACACTCAATGGCACAGTTTTAATGGGTCAACAGACTATAAAACTTGGCTGCCAAACTTGATTTTTTTTAACTTAGTCTATTGGAAACAATCTAACTAGCATATGTAAATAAGTAAATGCTTATCATTGCTATTTTAAGGATTATGCAAAATGTAGGTTAGAGATGACTACCTTATGCTTAACATTTGTAGCCATTCGTAGCAAAATAAGTTTACTTACAATGGGTTTAGAATAGGGCAACCCAAGGCATTAATTAATGGCTGTACTGCACAACTATATAGGTTGTACTCGAACAAAATACTTGGAGATACAGATCTCTATCTACATTCTATTACAGGACCATGTAGATGTCGGAATACAAGTGGGGGTCCAAATTGTAGCCCCTAAGCCATCGCAATCGACCTCTCTAAGCCCAGGAACCTCAGTTTGCCTATATAACAGTGATTACACTTTTAAAATAACTCATCTGTTGTGAAGTGCTTTGGGACATTGAGGACATGAAAGACACTCTTATAAATACAAGCTTTCTTTCCATTTGCGTTATATTTTACACTCACTTGTTCGGTTTGAATTTATCAGCCAGGTAGTTTGGAATGGGCTGTACTTAAAGCTGTCGTCTCATTGATGGATACATCAGGAATCAAAGCACTAAGACGTGTTAGCATCAGCAACTTGAGATGTACACAAATAAAAAGTAATAGGGATTTACACTTTATAAATGGTTCTTGAGGCTCCATTGTACACATCTATGTGGCCCATGAATGAGGAAGCTTGGACGTTATAAATTAGCCTGTACATTAACCATATTCGGGTTTTTGAATCAATCTGTTGCTGCTTTTATTCTTTTCTAAATCCTATTAAAATGAAAATCAACCAGATTGTTTTTTTCTAGTCTGAGAAACAGTGTATTTATATCCAGGATCCAGAGATGTACAAGACTTTTGAGACTATCAAGGATCAATTCTGACATGACTAGAATGACCAGATGGGACAGTGTAATTGCGCTCTTTTCTGAACCATTCCCCCTTGGAGAATTTGGAAGTATTTTAACACTCTATCTAGAAATAACATCAGCTCAGAATTTCCAATTTATGGAGTGCATATATTCAAGTGTTTCATTATGCTGTCCAACACTCTCCTGGAAAATACACATTTTAATGTTTTAACAAAGCACTGCTACAAAAAAAAAATCTACAATCAAAAGTACTTCACATTCAACAATGCTGTTTGAGGGAGGCAGTGGTGCTCAGTGGTGAGATCCTACCCATAGGGAGAATCAAGAAACAAATCAGTGTAAGCCTCCCTCACAAATCCTCAATTTGTCAAATGGCCATGCACTGCTCCACCACAGATTATTGGTGATTTTTAAAACCTTTTGTCAGCTGCTTTCATAATCTAGATCGAGTGTTTCATGCTGTAGTTTCAGCTATTTCATCCACTATAACTTTGAAATCTCCTAATTCTACTTTACAACTTTTTTTATATCCATTTCTTTTCTCGCTGTTTTATAGTCATTCACACAGCTTCTCGTATTATTGGATTGTTCCCAGTGAAAGGGACGAGCTTTTTATTTTTAAGTATTTAACACATTTCATTGCCTCTATTCACCAAAACATTCAACTCTACTAAAGATCTTAATTAAAATAATTTAGATCATAAATAAAAAAAATATATTGAGCAACTAATTCACAAAAGCAAGCTTCATGAATATCTTTAGACAAGAGTGCATTTTCGGTTTACTTTTTAAAAGCCCCTTGCACAGAATGAGGTTCAATTTAGCTACACTAGTTTATGGTGTGACATAGTTCACCTTCCTTAAAAACTCGGTCTGCTGTTGGACAAATGCCCTGACAAGAATTAATTTCTTTTAAATACTGCGAATTAAAAAAAAAAAATCGGGTTAAAACCTTTTATTTATGGAAAAAGTTTTCTTGACTGAATAATCCAACCTACACCATAGAGTGTTCAGTCAGTGGAAAACATCTAGTAAAGCCCAGAGAAAGGGCTAGAACCCTGAAGCCTTCATTCAGGGCCATGATTGATGCGCTGTGGGTCCTGGTGCAGTTAACAGTGATTGTTATCTGTTGCTAGCAGCAACAGCCAGGGTCTCAGCGTGAGGCAAGCAGCAAGCTTTGCTACTACAATCGTGCCGCACACAGGGGCAGACAAATAGCCTTTCAGCTGGACAGGGCTCACGGTGTGGCTTTGACAAAGAAACCCCTTTGGAAAGGCTGAAAATGTCAATCCTTTGATGGTGCCACGCTGGGCTATTGGTTTCTGTTACTAATTTGCGCTGTGCGTCTCAGCGTGTGAGGGCAGTGCAATGTGAACACCTGCAAACCACTGGGGACGACTGCGTGGGGAGAGATAATCCAAGTGTATCGTTTGCGGAGAACAGGCCAGAGTCACCAACCCGACAAAAAACTAAAATGAACAAAAGTCCAACAGGATAGTCCAGGAAAAAAACATACACCAGTGTTTGAATACAACAGGGTGCAACCGCTGGAACAAATCAAATTTTCTTAAAACTAGACATGTAACTATAATGGCTGAACCAGTACTGACTGGGCCCACATTCACAAAACATTTACTCGCTGGATTAAAGGTGATGCTTTAACTGATACTTTGCAAATAAAATTTCTATAGATTGCAAGGAGCTGTTTTTAAAAAAAAGTAAGGGCCGACTGTCAGACAGAAATTGGGATTTGGTAAACATTATTTGTTTCAGTCAGGATAATTACTGCCAGTAGAAATTTTAAAAGACACAATGTTATGTCCTGTGCCAATAACACGGACAAGTCAATCACAGGATTACTCACTCTCTTCTGTAATTTATTTTTTGTGATAGGGAGACAATTGAAAAGCAGTTTATAAGTTCAGGACTGGGTGGCGCACTGGGTTAACCACTATCCTTTCATCCTTGGGATGCAGGTCTCCTCGGTTTATTGGCTACAGGGATTCCATATGAAATGAGTTCGGACAGTCTTAATCTAGTTCAGTTTGCAAATGCGCTTTGGACCCAGAGCACGAAACTGCCCCAGATTTGGCACTAAATTAGCAATCTCATGGGTGGTATAGGAAATGGAGAAATGGTGCAGTAGGAGTGCTTACCCGAGACCTTACCAGAAATCGAATATAGTTCAATTTCTCACACAAACATCGTTCACCTTGAAGTGAATGAAAATTCACCAAGAGTCATTACAAAAAGCAGTTTGAGAAGATGGAGTGAATAATTCCCGTCATCCCTCTTTTCAAATGCTGATGTAATTCAAGTTGTTTTTGTTTTTATTTCTTCAAGTTTCCAGTATTTGGTACTTTCCTTTTCAACTGCACTTGAATTTAAACCTCTGAAAAAGTAGACCCCTTAACATGCTGCTGCAGTCTTATGTTGAATGCCAGTCTTCTTAATAGAAGCATGCAGCTGATTAACTACACAGACCCATATCATGCCTTAAATGAATGTGTACATGGAGACAGATGCCACATCACATTAAGCTGTGGCAGGAATCTAATTTATAAAATGCTGCATCATTAAAGACTCACTGAAAAATGGGGAGGGGGGTGGGGGGACAACTTTAAACAATTCAAATCCTTTATACATCTTGAAATTCCGTGGCAAATTCTAACTGCCACTGAAAAACAGTAGAATCATAGAAAATTACTGTCATGTATTCAACTGTCATTGTAATCCATGTATAAACTGACCTGAGTTGTACACCGTCAGAACACTGGCCACTAGGTGGTGAACTTGTGGGAGACACTCCTAACCTGGACTTTCAGGTATAAAAGGAGAAGCTCCACCCACCTCCTTCACTTCAGTGCTGGCTAATAAAGGTTTTGGTCACAGAGTGACCTTCTCTCAAGTATGGTCTTCGAGTGCATTTATACTGTATAGTAAGGACATATTATTGCCGACGAGAAACTGGGATTTAAACCACGCGAGCATGGCCACTAGCAGCACAGGCGAAAGGTACTGTGTTGGTGATGATTGGGACGATTTTATTGAGAGACTACAGCAAAGTTTTGTCACTAAGGAATGGCTGGGACAGGATTTGGCCGACAAACGCAGGGCTCATCTCCTGACGGTTTGTGGATCCAGGACGTACTCCCTGATGAAGGACCTTCTAGCGCCAGAGAAGCCGGCGGACAAGACTTTTGAAGAGCTCAGTAAGTTGATCGGGGAACACTTTAAACCGGCGAGCAGCATGCACATGGCGAGACACCGGTTTTACACGTACCGGCGGCGAGAAGGACAAACAAAGCGTTCCAGACTTCGTGACAGACCTACGCCGACTGGCGAGCCTTGGTAAGTTCCCAGATGCATGCAGAGCGGAGATGCTGCGAGACTTTTTTTTTTTACTGAGGGCATCGGGCACGCTGGGGTTTTCAGGAAACTGATTGAAACCAAAAACTTGACCCTGGAAACGGCAGCTTTGATGGCCCAGACATTTATCTCAGACCCCGTAACACGACGGAGCTGCGTTCGTTCCTGGGGCTCCTGAACTATTTTGATAACTTTCTTCCCAAATTGAGCACGCTGTTAGAGCCGCTACACGTGCTCCTACGCAAAGGTCGCAAATGGGTCTGGGGGGACAGCCAGGAAAGGGCTTTTGATGGAGCATAACAAATTACGTGCTCTAACAATCTGTTAATGCTACATGACCCATGTAAAAAACTTGTTTTAACGTGTGATGCATCGTCCTATGGGGTCGGGTGTGTGTTGCAGCATGTTAATGCCAAGGGTCAGTTACAGCCGCTAGCTTATGCCTCCAGAAGTCTGTCCCATGCAGAAAGGGGCTACGGGATGGTAGAAAAAGGAAGCGCTTGCATGTGTATATGCAGTAAAAAAAAATGCACCAGTACCTGTTTGGCAGGAAATTTGAACTGGAGACAGATCACAAACCCCTAACGTCCCTTTTTGGCCGACAACAAGGCCATAAATGCAAATGCATCAGCCCGCATACAGAGGTGGGCACTCACGTTAGCTGCCTATGACTACAATTTGGCACAGACCGGGCACTGAAAACTGCGCCGATGCATTCAGCAGGCTCCCACTAGCCACCACCAAGGGGGCAACCGAGCATGCTGCTGAGATGGTCATGGCTGTTGAAGCTTTCGAAAGGGAAGGCTCACCCGTGACAGCCCGTCAGATCAAAGTCTGAACAAATAGAGACCCGCTACTGTCTTCAGTCAAGAAATATGTCCTGAATGGGGACTGGGCAGCCACGTACGGGACATGCAGTGACGAATTTAAACCATTTCACAGGCGCAAGGATGAACTCTCGAATCAGGCCAATTGCCTACTATGGGGAAACCGAGTAGTCATGCCCCAGATGGGCAGAGAGGTGTTCATCAGAGAACTCCACAATGAGCACCCGGGCATTGTCATGATGACGGCAATTGCCAGGTCACACGTTTGGTTGCCAGGGATAGATGCAGACTTCGAACTTTGTGTTCGCAGGTGCAACACATGTGCCCAGCTGGGCAATGCGCCCAGGGAAGCCCCCCTTAGCCCCTGGTCCTGGCCCGGCAAGCCATGGTCACACATCCATGTGAACTACGCAGGTCCTTTCATGGGAAAAATATTTTTGGTTGTAGTAGACGCCTACTCCAAATGGATCGAGTGTGACATTCTCAATTCAAGCACATCCTCTGCCACGGTAGAAAGTCTACTGGCAATGTTCACCGCCCATGGACGTCTTGGTCAGCGACAATGGCCCGTTATTTACAAGCACTGAATTCCAGGACCTCATGGCAGGAAATGGTATCAACCATGTCAGAACGGCACCGTTCAAGCCGGCCTCAAACGGCCAGGTGGAATGAGCAGTGCAGATAATCAAACAGGGGATGCTCAGAATCCAAGAGGGTTCCCTTCAAAGCCGCTTATCACGCCTCCTGTTGGCCAATAGATCCTGACGACACTCGCTCACAGGGGTTCCACCCGCAGAGCTGCTAATGAAAGGGATGCTCAAAACCAGGTTATCCCTTATACACCCCGCCATGAAAGAAATTGTTGAGAGCAGGCACCGGTCACAATGTGACTACCATGACGGGAATGCGAGGGCGCGATGTATTGATGTCAATGACCCGGTCTTTGTCCTCAACCACGCTGCAGGGCCCAAATGGCTCGCAGGCACTGTGATTGCCAAAGAGGGGAATAGGGTTTTGGTAGTTAAACTTACCAATGGACAAATCTGCCGCAAACATGTGGATCAAAAAAAAGAAGGTTCAGCAACCCCATAGAAGAAGCAGAGGAAGAACACGATGTAGAGTTCACTCCACCACAGGTGACCGAACACCGGAACCAAGTGGAGGAGAGCCCGGTCACTGTGGGCAGTCCGGACAGGCCTGAGGCACCGTAAACAGCAGACACTCAGGCCAGCACCCAACAACCGGAGCCCAACTCAGGCGCTCTGCAAGGGAGCGTAAACCACCAAAGAGACTTAACCTGTGATCCCAATAAGATTTCGGGGGGGAGGTGATGTCATGTATTCAACTGTCATTGTAACCCATGTATAAACTGACCTAAGTTGTACACCGTGAGAACATTGACCACTAGGTGGTGAACTTGTGGGAGACACTCCTAACCTGGACTTTCAGGTATAAAAGGAGAAGCTCCACCCACCTTCTTCACTTCAGTGCTGGCTAATAAAAGTTAGTGGTCACAGAGTGACCTTCTCTCAAGTATGGGCCTCGTGTGCATTTATACTGTATAGTAAGGACATATTAATTACGACACGAGGCCATTCGGCCCATCGTACCCATGCCTGTCGAGAAAGAGCTACCCAGCCTAATCCCACCTTCTAGCATTAGGTTCTTAGTCCTGTGGGTCACGGCTCTTTGGGCTCAGTTTTCACCAGTATTTGCGCCTATTTTTGGAGCAGGCTGCTTTTTCTGGCCTCACTTGAAAATCCCCAGTTTCCCCAATCAATTTGCATCAGCGTAACTGAGTTAGTTATGAATTTTTTAAGTCCGTTTTTTTTTCAGCCAAAGGGGGCGTAACCTGCCACCTACGCCACTTCTGGCCATTTAGGGAAGTTTGGCCAGCTGAGAGTTACTCTAGTTCTGATTAGGCCGGCGTATGTGGCCTTCCCTAGAGTTAAGGAAATCGGCACAGGCAAGGAAAGCAGTGCAGCCACCTCCCAATACCAACACACTGAAAGAATTGAAAAACACATAGCAGCAACTTACCTCCAACCCTGCCCGAAGGCTGTCCAGTCCCCACACACAGGAAGGCTGTCCGGTTCTATTCTCAGTCAGAGAGAGAGAAAGAGAGAGAGAGAGAGAGAGAGAGAGAGAGAGAGAGAGAGAGATAGACAGACCCGAACCGGCAACCGAGAATTTGACTGGACCAGCCTTCGTGTGGGTTGGAGGTAAGGTCGTGCTATGTGTTTTTCAATTCTTTTAAATGTGTTGGTATTGAGAGGTGGCTGTATGCACATTGTGTCCCTAGTTACCATGGCAGCCCGATCTTTTTGCCGCAGATCAAGGCTCCACCCCCTCTTGGGTTAGGCCACGCCAAAATGAAGAGATCCAACTTACAAAATTTTTTTTCGTGTACTTGGGCCAAAAAAAAAAATCGGGCGTAACTCTTCAAGTATGCCAAAAAAATGCTTTGGGGAAAATTGAGCCCTTTAAGTGCACATTCAAGTACTTTTTAATTATGATAAAGGTTTCTGCCTCTACCACCCTTTTCAGTGAGTTCCAGACTTCCACCACCCTCTGGGTAAAAAAAAAATATCCTTATCTCCCCTCTAATCCTTCTACCAACTACTTTAAATCTATGCCTCCTGGTTATTGACTCCTCTGCTAAGGGAAACAGGTCCTTCCTATCCACTCTATCCAGGCCCCTCATAATTTTGTTCACCTCAATTAAATCTCCCCTCAGCCTCCTCTGTTCCAAAAAAAAAACAATCCCAGCCTAACCAATCTTTCCTCATCGCTAAAATTTTCAAGTCCTGGCAACAACCTCGTAAATCTCTTCTGCACCCTCTCCAGTGCAATCACATCTTTCCTGTGATGTGGTGATAATAAGGCTCCCCAAATGGCCCAGAAGTCAAGTCAACGGGCAGAACTTTCAACTTTGGCGCAGATGTAAATTGGGCAACAATAGATCGGATCGGCCGCCCGTTATACATCCCGCCCGATCAATTCAAACCAATTGATATGCTATTAGTCAAAAATCCAGTGTTAGATTCTGTAACCAGGTGCTTATTCAGACTCCAGAATCCATTTTGAATCCAATAGTAGTCAAAATTGGAAAAAAAAACTGGTGTAGAAATAACATTCTATATCAATATATATTTTTCATACTTTTAATACAAAGTATTTGCTAAATATACAAGTTTCATTGAGTGGCAGAACAATAATACTCCATTATTACTGCAATTTTTACTGTACCTAGATTACATACATTTTTGCTGAGGCTGAAAAGCAGCAGATAAATTGATGATGCTTCTGAAGGCAAATTTATAGTTGACTATATAGTTATGACTGGTAAATTTTCAGGTTAATGTGCTAATCTGATACCCAATAAAGGTGAACAATCCTCTAACAGTAAATGATTAAATAGTCTTAAAACCCAAATTCCTCGTCTTAAAACACTACTGTCATACAGCAGTACATAGCACTATTAAGGGACTATATAGTGAACAGTGAGGAGGATAGTATGCTATAGCATGCTAAATATGTCCTACTGTTCAATTCTATCGAACCCAGTATTAAAAATAATTTCCTTTAGTTAATCTGTAAGTCTTTTAGAGAAGAGGATTAAGCATTAAATGTTGGGATCTTTCAGAATTCCCATTTGCCATTTGGAAGAATTCTCAGTCATCCAGATATTAAATTTGAAGAGCTTCACTCATTCGCACTAGATTGAAGTCCCTTTCCAAAAATAAATATACTTGTACACACTCTCGAATTTATACGTCAGATGTTTATGGGCCCCATAGCATTGAGGGTTTAGCACTCATTTTCATTGGATGGCATTTTAGTGTCCAAAGACACCTTATCCACAAAAAGTAGATTTCTGATTTAGTTAGGCTGGTTACATTTTCATAATCCCTTCAAAAATAATGATGACTTATGGGCAGTATTTTGGAATATACAGCACTTGATGGGCATTAAAATGATACATAGGTCACAGCCAGCTACTTTAATCATAGAAATTTACAAGAAAGGAGGCCGCCATTTGGCCCATTGTGGCTGTGCCGGTATATCTTAGGCAAGTGTAACGCCATCGTAAAACATTTTAGTGTACAAGGCATCTACGAATTACTATGAAGCGCAGAGATGCTTTCTGGCGAGGTAGGTATACTTTCACTTACAATTGCGCAAAACTTGGAAGTATAGTGAACAGTGAGGGGGACATTGACAGGCTAGTGGAATGGACGGACACTTAGCAGATGGAATTTAATTTAATTTTAAAAAGTGCGAAGTGATACATTTTGGTAGGAAGAATGAGGAGAGGCAATATAAGCTAAAGGGTACAATCCTAAAAATGGGGTGCATGAACAGAGAGACCTGGGGGCAGGGCAGATTGAGAAAGCGGCTAAAAAAGCATACGGGATCCTGGACTTCCTAAATAGAGGCAGAGAGTACAAAAGCAAGGAAGCTATGATGAACATTTATAAAACACTGGTTCGGCCTTAACTGGAATAGTGTGTCCAATTCTGGGCACTGCACTTTAGGAAGGCCTTAGAGAGGGTGCAGAAAAGGTTTATAAGAATGGTTCGAAGGATTAGGGACTTCAGTTACATGGATAGACTGGAGAAGCTGGGGTTGTTCTCCTTAGAGCAGAGAAGGTTGAGAGGAGATTTGATAGAGGTGTTCAAAATCATGAGGGGTCCAGACAGAGTAGATAGAGAGAAACTGTTCCCATTGACGGAAGGGTCGAGAACCAGAGGACACAGATTTAAGGTGATTGGCAAAAGAACCAAAGGCAACATGAGGAAAAACTTTTTATGCAGCAAATAGTTAGGATCGGGAATTCACTGCCTGAAAGGGTGGTGGAGGCAGGTTCAATCGTGGCTTTAAAAAAGGAATTGGATAAGTACCTAAAGGAAAAAAAATTGCAGGGCTACGGGGAAAGGGCAGGGGAGTGGGACTAGCTGAGGTGCTCTTGCAGAGAGCCGGCATGGGCTCAACGGGCCGAATGGCGGCCTCCTGTGCTGTAACCGTTCTATATTTCTGCCACTCCGACAGTGCAACACTCCCTCAGTACAGCCCCCTCCATCAGTGGAGCGCTCACTCAGTACAACCCCTCCAACAGTGCAGCGTTCCTCAGTATTGCCCCTCCGACAGTGCAGCAATTCCTCAGTACTGCCCCTCCGATAGTGCAGCACTATCTCAGTACTGCCCCTCCGGCAGTACAGCACTATCTCAGTACTGCCCCTCCGTCAGTGCAGCGCTAACTCAGTACTGCCCCTCCGTCAGTGCAGCCGCTGAAAATGCAGCGTTCCCTCAATATTACCCATCCGACAGTGTAGCATCCCTCAGTACAGCCCCTCCGATAGTGCAGCACTCCCTCAGTACTGCCCATCCGACAGTGCAGCATTCCCTCAGTACTGCCCCCGTGACAGTGTAGCACTCCCTCAGTACTGCACTGGAGTTTCAGCCCGAATAATATGCTCAAATCTTTGCAGTGGAACTTGAAACCACGATATCTGGCTCAGAGACAGGAATGTGGACACTGAGCCATAGATGACACCTCTCAGGCAGCATCAGTACAAGAGGTGGAATGGATTCCATGATTGAGCAGATTGTATGTGATCTGGAAGTAGTGGTGTGATGCATAAGGACATTTCTTGGTACAACTTATCTTCCAACTTCAGTATTTACCTATCTCAACATCCCTCTTTTACTCGATGTATCTCACTCTCCCTTCCCTTTGCTACTTCCTGTGATTCATATTTCCATTCCTCTGTTAATCGTATTGAGCCAGAGGGGAGATTTCGCAGCGACTTGTTATGAGCTGGAATGCACTGTGGTGGTGAAAGAAGCAGATTCAGTGATAAAATTTCAAAAGGAATTGGATAAATACTTGAAGGGGTAAATTTGCTGGGCAATGGGGAAAACAAACAGGGGAGGGATGCCTAATTGGATTGCTCTTGCAGAGAGCCGGCACAGGCACGATGAGCCGAATGGCCGCCTTCTGTGCTGTGAGATGCTATGATTCTATGCAGCATTTGTTCCATAGATGAGATACAACCATCTTTAAGTAAACATTTAATCAATCTCAGGCTAGTTAAAGAAACATTTCCTTGACAAAACAGGTAATCATGGACACCGGCAATGATGTACCTTGTTACAGGATACCTATACAACTGACACCACTTAATAGGGACCTTTTTTTTTAAATATAAAAAGATACATTTTCCTGTTCACCAGCCGATTTAAAATAAAATCAGAACCATTGGGTTTGCTTAATGGTAATGGCGTGATAAATGGGAAGGTTTAATTTCCGCTAGGGAATCCCAATTATAGTCTCTAACATTTAGAAGCAATACAACATTAATCAGCATTGGATCAATAAATTCAAAAGATTTGAATTTTACATCAGGCTGCTTTGTCCCTTTGAGAACAGTCATGCCCATACATACACAGTAGAATACTTTACTGGTTTTTGTGCTGTGCATGCACAACTTAATATTGGTGGATCCACCTACAGAAAGGTATTAGGCCATTGGAATAGAGTGAGATTATTTTAAAACCTTTCCTTGTTTAGTATGTTTCCTGTGATGGTCTCAGTGCCTCGGCCATCCATTTTCTAGGAGGCTTTGAAAGATGTGTTTCTCTTTTCCTGATGGTCCAGGGAGATTTCAACAATCCCCAGCTCTTTAATAATGCCTGGCACATTTTTATTTTTTCTTAAAACTTCAACTTGTGCCAATCATCTTTTTTGTTAATGAGAGATAAAACAGCAAAGGACGGGCAGAATCCTCGCACCAAATGACAGTTAACAAAGAAGAATCAGAGCTGTAAAGTTTATAGCAATAAACATAGGCTGTAAAAACATAATCCAAGTGTCATGCAGACAGTGTCACTGCAATACATGGTGTTTCCAGCCTTCCTTTCATCAAAATGGTGAACATACAACTTAACAGCCTGACATAAGTTAACAGCGCACACCAAAGAGGTCATATTGTGATGAAAACACACACTCTCCTTTTGCATCACTGCACTCAACATCACCCTTGTGCACCGGAACCTACAGCAGGCCTCACACCACTGTGCAATTGTAACAAAATGAGAAAATTTCACCACAAAACTAGGTAGGAGAAGCATTCACCAAATTTGCAGCATACTGGAAAATAAATGGTAATCCAAGAGTATGTAGTGTATATGGGTGCAACGTAATTGGATATAATCAGTGGCATTTGGAAATTTCATTTTTAAAAAACAATTTTTATAAGCTGTAAAAGCTGTAAGTTTCATTCTGAAAGCACACGTTTTTATCAGCGCTTTTGGTAACCATTTGATAACCGAGTTATTCCTGTCTTTGCAGGCCAAATGTCTCCCTCTTCCTGTAGCTGTAACCACACCGAGACACCTATAGTACTCGCTTAACCGCAGATATCATAATCTAACTGACAAAGCATGTGGGAACAGAAGCACAGCTTCACTCAGTTCGTATTTCTGTAAAACCAGAAGCAAGCCACAAGCTGTAGAGGGAATCGACCGCAGATACTACCTAGATAACAAAACTGGGGCTGGTAATTCAGAACTTCCTGTTTCAAGCCTCCCACAAACTCATCCCCCTGCCCCCACAACCAGCCTGATATAACTCATACTAAACCTCTCTGCACACAGCAGTTAACTTATCTTTTGGTTTATCTCAAAATGTTGCGATAAGAAGTGCAACTGATAAGATGCACGGCTGAGTTCCTTTTAGATCTCCAATTATCTCAAATAATACATCTCAATGCTGCCCTATTTAAGAGCAAAGCAAAAGGAAGGCCGTGCAAACAAAAGTAAATTTTTCCTTACCATGCAGAAACACAGTTCCTGTTTCACAATTTGCCATTTCCCAGTGACAATCACTCCCCCAAGCGGTCTTTTTAAGAGCTTTAGGCAGAGTATCTGAAGATTATTTAATTCATAACTCAAAAGTTACTGACTTCTATGCAACATTATTTTCATCTTAAGGTACCAAAAGTATAATTGTAACCTAAACCATATACTGGGTTAAAACCATCATTTTATTCAAGCGGGTTTTTTTCCACCAGTATTTCAAGCTGCCTCAAGAATAGTCTGTGCCTCACACCAAGTAATGGACTGAAACTTTAAACATATATTCGATGACACACTAGTTTTTACTTTTTGCCAATGTTCTGTGAATCACTGAAAAAATACCACATCGTAAAAGGATTAGAATATAAAACCTGTCAGTTTTTACTGAGGTAGAACTTTTTTTTTTAAAAAGCATTTTTTCTTCCTCTTTTTACGGCATCATTACACAAAACTTGGCCCCTGACCAAGGGGACAGACTGTCAAGCAATCTACACACAGGCATCTGCCAGTGCTCTCTGAAATCAACCGCAGAGCATTGTGGAAGAGTGATGGGGATAACTCACTCACCATCTGGGATAACGCATACTCATTGCTTGGTGGCACCCAACAAAACCACAACTAAGATCGTGAACTTATCATAAGGGACTTTGGCCCTACCACTGTGAAGTACCAGAAATCAAGCGCAGGCAGCGGAAGGAGCATGCGGCAAACCAGTCCCACCCACCCCTTTCCTCAATGACTGTATGTCCCACTGTGACAGAGACTGTGGTTCTCGTATTGGACTTTACAGCCACCAAAGAACTCACGTTAAGAGTGGAAGCAAGTCTTCCTCGATTCCGATGGACTGCCTATGAATGAATGACCTTATAAAATCAGTTTTTCTGTCCTCTGCTAACAGGATGTATGATCCTACTTCTTTTTCTAGGAATGCAACTATCCTATAAAGGCATGCATCACTTTGCATCCAAATTTCCCCTTTGCTCGGCCCTAATTGCATCTCTGACAATGTTCTGGAAGTCAAGCTGACACCAGGTGTAGAGTCCCGCAAAAACTTTCCTTTTCCATAGATGTAGGTGTCTGGCAGCCACTCAGAGCATGCCTGCCGCCAGCAGCAGGGCTGAGATTTGGAACAGAAAGTCCTGTCTGTCCATCCAGTGGTATTGCAAATTGAAGCACCAATAAGGAGCTCCGCTTGACATACAAACTTGAAATAAACGTTTGTGGACTAAGTAAATAGCTCATCCACAAACATTTTCTTGTATTTATCAAGGCAAGGGGAATCACTAATGTGAACATAGAAAATAGGTGCAGGAGTAGGCCATTCGGCCCTTTGAGCCTGCACCACCATTCAGTATGATCATGGCTGATCATGCAACTTCAGTACCCCATTCCTGCTTTCTCTCCATACCCCTTGATCCCTTTAGCCGTGAGGGCCACATCTAACTCCCTTTTGAATATATCTAACGAACTGGCCTCAACAACTTTCTGTGGTAGAGAATTCCACAGGTTCACAATTCTCTGAGTGAAGAAGTTTCTCCTCATCTCAGTCCTAAATGGCTTACCCCTTATCCTTCGACTGTGAGCTCTGGTTCTGGACTTCCCCAACATCGGGAACATTCTTCCTGCATCTAACCTGTCCAATCCCGTCAGAATTTTATATGTTTCTACGAGATCCCCTCTCATTCTTCTAAATTCCAGTGAATATAAGCCTGGTCGATCCAGTCTTTCTTCATATGTCAGTCCTGCCATCCCGGGAATCAGTCTGGTGAACCTTCGCTGCACTCCCTCAAATGTCCTTCCTCAGATTAGGACACCAAAACTGAACATAATATTCCAGGTATGGCCTCACCAAGGCCCTGTACAACTGCAGTAAGACCTCCCTGCTCCTATACTCAAATCCTCTCGCTATGAAGGCCAACATATCATTTACCTTCTTCACCGCCTGTTGCCAACTTTCAATGACTGATGTACCATGACACACAGGTCTCGTTGCACCTCCCCTTTTCCTCATCTGTCACCATTCAGATAATATTCTGCCTTCCTGTTTTTGCCACCAAAGTGGATAACCTCACATTTATCTACATTATACTGCATCTGCCATGCATTTGCCTACTCACCTAACCTGTCCAAGTCACCCTGCAGCCTCTTAGCATCCTCCTCACAGCTCGCACTGCCACCCAGCTTAGTGACATCTGCAAACTTGGAGATATTACATTCAATTCCTTCGTTTAAGTCATTAATGTATATTGTAATTAGCTGGGGTCCCAGCACTGAACCCTGCGGCACCCCACTAGTCACTGCCTGCCATTCTGAAAAGGACCCGTTTATTCCTACTCTTTGCTTCCTGTCTGCCAACCAGTTCTCTATCCACGTCAATACATTATCCCCAACACCATGTGCTTTAATTTTGCTCACTAATCTCGTGTGGGACCTTGTCAAAAGCCTTTTGCGAGTCCAAATACCCCAGATCCACTGGTTCTCCCCTGTCCACGCTACTAGTTACATCCTCAAACATTCTAGAAGATTTGTCAAGCATGATTTCCCTTTCATAAATCACTAATGCAATATGGGTCCATTCGCTTTTCATCTTGTCAAGTCTGACAGAACACTTTAGTAAATCGTCCCAAGGCGCTTAAAAGGAGTGTTAAGACAAAAACTTTGATATTACATAAGTGGAAATTAGGGCAGATGACCAAAAGATTGGTCAAAGAGTTGGGTTTTAAGGAGCATCTTAAAAGGAGGAAAGATAGGGAGAGAGATGGAGAGCTTTAGGGAAGGAATTCAAGGGCTTAGGGCCTTGGCAGCTGAAGGCACGGCCGCAAACGGTTGAGCGATTATAATCAGGCATGTTCAAGAGGGCAGAATTAGGAGGAGTGCAGATATCTTGGTGGAGTTCTGGGGCTGGAGGAAATTAGAGATAGGGAGGGGCAAGGTCATGGAGGGATTTGAAAACAAGGATGAGAATTTTGAAACATGGCATGAGTAAACTTCCCTGTGCAAAGTATCTTTCTATTCTGACTATTTCTACACAAATATTGTAATCTAACTAAAATAACAACCTCAAGTAGTTGTGCACTAATCTCCCACAGTAAGGGCCTGAACTATGAATAATCTGAACTCTCTTGTCCAAGTTGGGCGAGGTTTGTTGTAGCCAGATTATTAGACAGTGGTACCAATAAAGGTGCCTTTACCTCGTCAGTGACATTGTCTGCAGCTGCACGGTTTTTGTGCTATTGATGGCGCTTGCTAAATATGATTATGCTAACCTCCAAGCGGCTAATTGCAGCACAGCACCCACATTTTCATCAAAGCAGCTGCCCACTACACGTGTTGAGCAGCTTTATGTGCACAAGAACTAGGGGCCAAAATTGCTCTCCACCCCAAATGGGGCGGATAATTCGAATTAAATGAATATTCTCCGCCCAAATTCATGGGGTGGAGAAGAGAGGGAAATTGCCCTCTTTTTGTGTTTTAATTTGTTGTGGCGGTGTTTGGGGTGGTTGAGGGGCCGAAGTGCGTTGGGAGCGGGGCGGAAGGTGTCATCAGCGTTGCGCTGAGTGCGTCGCACTGATGTACAGCAACGTTCCTCCCTTTCAGTTAAAGGGGAGGGCCACTGCGAGCTCTGCAGCCACTTTAGTGGCACCCACTGGGCTACCAGGGAGAGCTTTGGCCGGGCCAATGGCCCGGCATCCAAGAGGGTGAAGTTGGCCGAACCCGTGGCTGCCATTGTCGGGCCAACTTCTGAGTCGGCCGACAATTAAAATAAACTGATGGCCTGTCGGGAAAAGCTGTCGGGGGCACCAAGTGGCAGCGGCTCAGCTCCTGTGGGGCAATTTCCCTTGCGGGGTAGAACGGGGTCGCTGCGGCGTGTGCCCAATGGGGTGGGAACCTGGGGCGCGGCGGAAACCTGTTTCTGCCACCCCTGGCCCGGGGACAATTTCGGATGGGTTGGGCCATCCGCCTGCCCCCAGTCGGAAAGCCTTACTGCCTCTTAGACAATGGACTTAAAGAGGCTGGCAACCAGTCGTCAAGCAGCGTAGAGATCAGTGGCAGACTGAAATATTAACACAGAAGTGAGTGATGCAGGGAGTTGATTTTGGCATTTCCCTGCCAAGACCTAAAGTACACTGAGCCGTAAGGTAAAAAGGCCTTTAGAAACAAAGTACCTTCATGTTGTAAAGCATGATGATGAATGTGTGACTCTTAACAAAAATTCAATGTTCTATGAGTTGCAGATTTCTTTATATTTATTTCTGGGATGTGGGCGTCGCTGGCAAGGCCAGCATTTATTGCCCATCCCTAAATGCCCCTCGAGAAGGTGGTGGTGAGCCGCCTTCTTGAACCGCTACAGTCGTACAATTTTGAGTTTTGTCCTTTGAACCTTGGATGGTGTTTAGAGAGTGTGTGTTTTGGGGTATACAGAATTAGCATGAAGTACTGGTAGTGATAGATCTGCCACTGGTGGAGGTGTGAGCACTTTGAGTTGATGGATTAGTATCGTTGACAAAAAGCATATTCAGGTCACTTCTGCAAAGTCTGTGTGTGTTGGCATAAGTGCAATTATTTTAATACCGTATTCGTCTGAACATACTAAATAAAGTTAGTGACAAAATTAAATCTACCTTGAAAACAAAGGGACGTAAAAAGTCTGGCTCGCCTACAAAATGGCACGAAGGACAACTACGAAGAAACACACAGCATCTGGCTTTCCCACCCTCCTGGCCCTCTTGGAAAGAAGAACTGTGTTACAAAGTGTAGAGTATAAAAGGCACCGCTTGAAGCTAGCCAGGCAGGAGCTTGAAGCTAGCCCCCCACCCACTGCAAAAATTTTCTCTGTTAGTTGTATATAAAATTAAGTGTGGAATAAACAGTAGTAAAAGAAAGTGCAAAGGTTTGGAAACCTATTATTATTGCCATTACTATACTTTTGTACAAGGGAAACCCAAAGACATTAGTACAACTCCAGATCACAACGGCTTTATATAGTTCTGGTGTGTGACAAGCCATGCATTAAGAAAGTAGTTACTAATTGGAATAGAGCATAAATTATGTTTTTGGAACCATTTATCTTGTGATATAAATACCAGATATCTGAAATAAAATGCAAAAACCTGAAGAATGATAAATGCGCTATTGATCTATAAAGCAACATGTTCAGTTCATTTGTCAACCGCAAGGATTAAACTATCAAGAGAGCATTAGGAGCACAAGTCAAAGAATATTAGAGCAGGTCATAATTACATCAAATGTGGCCTGAACGGCCCCATCAGTAGGATATGCAGTATGTCAGTACCATCTACATGGAACAATTTAGCTGAATTGAAAGGGATATGGACATCGTCTGTGGCGGTCTGTGTGATAATATGTAAATCTGTCAAATCTAATCAGATGCTATGACTTTCAGTGACAATCCTGCCAGTTACCATTAACACAGCCATGACCTTGTCACCAGCGAATGAAGCTTTAAAACAGAATCGTATTAAATCTGATTATTAATAATAAACGACACAAAAATAGAAAAAGTAACAATATTGGAACATAATGAACAGTAGTTACAGAAGAGATAATGATTAGGAAATGTGTTACTTTGATCTCGAGACGGTGCGAGATGTCCCCTCCCCATAACCTTTCCAAGCACTGTACTGCACTGATCCAGAGGTATGGTTTTTATGCCTGAATTCTCCCAGTTAATATTCGTAAACTACCAATAAGCATTTATTTTTGTTGAATGTATTTCATCCTTCAACTCTCTTTCCTCCGTTCCCAAGACATGCAACTACAGTTAAAATGTTGGGTGGCGGATGGCGGATTTGCACCCAGGTCTCTACGAGATGTTTTCACAGGTCTCCAAGTCTGGCACCGAGAGACAGGTGCCAGAGTTAGTGTAAATGTCGGGATCCAGTCTCTCAGTATCAGAACTAAAAAAACAGAAGGAAATCAGCTAATGCAAGGGAGCTCGTGTTGTACATTTTTCAATTTAGCAAAAAAATATCTTGCAACACATCTCATCTTGGTGACTTCATTTTAATTTGAATTATTTGCACCGAGTTCCTTCATTCCTTTCCTAAATTTGTTCAACGTTTCCTAGGATACTGGCACTGAAATCCCAGCCTTCCCGGGTCTGCACAATGCGCATGAGCATTTTTAAAAACCTGCCCACCACATTACATTTATTTTTAACTATAATTAAAAATCCTTTTTAAAAACTCGGAAAAAAAATGTTCTCCAAACTATTTAATTTCAATTAATTTTAATTAAGTGTGGTGTGTTTTTTATTTTTTATTATATGTGTTTAGTGTGTTTGTTTATTTTCCCTCATTAATAGCAATGAGAACTCGTAGATAGGTAGAAAGCTGTGGAATACTGTACACGTGACTGCACCTTCTGCGTGGGAACCTGGAGGATGGGAGCGCGCTTTGCAGCGCGGGAAGAGAAGGCCTCCCCACCGGAATCGCAGGCTCCTCCCAGGCCACCAGGTACTTTCGGAAAAATTCTCCGGTCAGAAGCATTTGTCCAAAAGAAGCCTCCGACCAGAATTTCAGGGCCACTGTTTCATAGCCCGAGACAGCTTTCCATTAGCTTGCTCCTGTGTGAGCCTAGCTAGCCAGTAGTGTCTGCTGGATATTTGACAGCTGATCCTTTCCTAACCAAAAGTCACACACGTGCACGTTGCAGCAGGTGTCACTGGTGGTAGAAGCCAGAGATTCATTTCCCCCTCCTTAGCCCTGGTGCATTGAGGCTAGCCGTTATATCTAGGGGTCGACAAATCTCCAGGATTGTCCTGGAGTCTCCAGGAATTAAAGATTAATCTCTTGGATATTACTACGAGCAACCCAAAAGCAAAATCAGGGGCATTAAAAAGTGTGTGTTTTTCTCATTTTCTTGGAACACTTTCATTTATTAGTTATTAAAATATTGGAGATGAGGAAACAAAAGCTGTTTGACTGGGTGAGGCAGTTCGAGCTGGGAGGTCATATGACGAGACTTCCAGCAATACATCCAACCAGAGTTGAGCATCCTACTTATGACCCAGTTACTGTCCAGGCTGATGTCGACCATCTCAGCACAGACTGAAGATTAATCCAAAATATTAACGAATAATACCTCCAATTAAATGTTAAACACCAGAATCTGCTTAAGAGCTGGTGACATCAGCTTCCACACATGGTTTCACTTCTCACCGCCAAGAGCTCTCAAAATGCAACAGGCACAGTGTTACTAAGGTTTCTGTTGGGAGTCAAAGAGCACAATTATTTTACATTGTTCAGTAAATTTTTTTCTGTTAGGATTGATTTTCTATCGCCTCTCATTCTCCTCAACGTTTGTAAAGCTACTTTTTCTATCAATGCGTCGTGCTGAGGTCTTCCCACACACCCACCCCCGCCATGTTGATAAGGTTTTATCTCTTTTGACATGACATTGATTTACAAATTCTGCCTTGTCTGATCACATCACCCTCACAGCAATCATCCCTACCTCGGCTTGAAAGTTTGCGTGTACACGCATTTACTGAGTGTAGTTAAATCACCCGACAAGGCTGCACCTCCCAGCAACCTCCATAAGGACAATGGAATGAAAACTTGCAGTTTCAGGACAAGCTGCATTAGTCATACATGAAATGCAGGTAATGCTGATGTGGTGGTTACTGTCAAGTGGGAATAATTTGTCACCTGAGGATTTTACTCACGAGTGCTATAAAAACAGAAGTCTTAACACATTTATTTATACACTAAAGGGAGAAGCAGAACCTTGCCACATGTTTAATGCTATGTTGTTCACACTTTCATATGATTTTAGGAAACATTATAATTCAGTCAATTCCACTCAAGTGCATACTACATTAATGAATACTTCTGCAGAAAGAAATGGTAGCACTAATCTTATTTTCTCCAACCCGTCCCCTCTCCCCTACCATCCCCCACCTCCCCCCCCCCCCCCCACCCCTGCCGCAAACCCATAAATCATCTATGACCAAAAGGTCAGGCAACCTGCTCCCAAACTTCCCATGATGCTGCTCTTCAGACTGGCACGAGGAGATTCAGGATGATACTTAGAAACATAGAAAATAGGTGCAGGAGTAGGCCATTCGGCCCCTCGAGCCTGCACCACCATTCAATAAGATCATGGGTGATTATGCAACTTCAGTACCCCATTCCTGCTTTCTCTCCATACCCCTTAATCCCTTTAGCCATAAGGGCCACATCTAACTCCCTTTTGAATATATCCAAATGAACTGGCCTCAACAACTTTCTGTGGTAGAGAATTCCACAGGTTCACAATTCTCTGAGTGAAGAAGTTTCTCCTCATCTCGGTCCTAAATGGCTTACCCCTTATGCTTAGACTGTGACCCCTGGTTCTGGACTTCCCAAACATCGGGAACATTCTTCCTGCATCTAACCTGTCCAATCCCGTCAGAATTTTTATGTTTCTATGAGATCCCCTCTCAATCTTCTAAATTCCATTGAATACAAGCCTAGTCGATCCAGTCTTTCTTCATATGTCAGTCCTTTTATCCCGGGAATCAGTCTGGTGAACCTTTGCTGCACTCCCTCAATATCAAGAATATCCTTCCTCAGATTAGGAAACCAAAACTGTACACAATATTCAAAGTGTGGTCTCACCAAGGCCCTGTACAACTGCAATAAGATCTCCCTGCTCCTATACTCAAATCCTCTCGCTATGAAGGCCAACATGTCTATAGTTTAACATCTGTAGTGGGGAAAATGCTTGAAACTATTAAGGAAGAAATAGCGGGACATCTAGATAGGAATAGTGCAATCAAACAGACGCAGCATAGATTCATGAAGGGGAAATCATGTTTAACTAATTTACTGGAATTTTTTGACGATATAACGAGCATGGTGGATAGAGGTATATCGATGGATGTGGTGTATTTAGATTTCCAAAAGGCATTCGATAAGGTGCCACACAAAAGGTTACTGCAGAAGATAGAGGTACGCGGAGTCAGAGGAAATGTATTAGCATGGATAGAGAATTGGCTGGCGAACAGAAAGCAGAGAGTCGGGATAAATGAGTCCTTTTCGGGTTGGAAATCGGTGGTTAGTGGTGTGCCAAAGGGATCGGTGCTGGGACCACAACTATTTACAATATACATAGATGACCTGGAAGAGAGGACAGAGTGTAGTGTAACAAAATTTGCAGATGACACTAAGATTAGTGGGAAAGCGGGTTGTGTAGAGGACACAGAAAGGCTGCAGAGATTTGGATAGGTTAAGCGAATGGGCTAAGGTTTGGCAGATGGAATACAATGTTGGAAAGTGTGAGGTCATCCACCTTGGGAAAAAAAACAGTAAAAGGGAATATTATTTGAATGGGGAGAAATTACAACATGCTGCGGTGCAGAGGGACCTGGGGGTCCTTGTGCATGAAACTCTTTTGAGTTTACCTGCAAAACATAAAACATTAAGACCATGCCACCCGACCTGGGTGACACAGCAGACATTTACAAGGCCCCTTTTTTTTTTTTAATTATTTTTTTTGGTTTTTTTTTTTGGGGCGCTTTCCTTGTGCATGAATCCCAAAAAGTTAGTTTGCAGGTGCAGCAGGTAATCAGGAAGGCGAATGGAATGTTGGCCTTCATTGCGAGAGGGATGGAGTACAAAAGCAGGGAGGTCCTGCTGCAACTGTATAGGGTATTGGTAAGGCCGCACCTGGAGTACTGCGTGCAGTTTTGGTCACCTTACTTAAGGAAGGATATACTAGCTTTGGAAGGGGTACAGAGACGATTCACTAGGCTGATTCTGGAGATGAGGGGGTTACCTTATGATGAGAGATTGAGTAGACTGGGTCTTTACTCGGTGGAGTTCAGAAGGATGAGGGGTGATCTTATAGAAACATTTAAAATCATGAAAGGGATAGACAAGATCGAGGCAGAGAGGTTGTTTCCACTGGTCGGGGAGACTAGAACTAGGGGGCACAGCCTCAAAATACAGGGGAGCCAATTTAAAACCGAGTTGAGAAGGAATTTCTTCTCCCAGAGGGTTGTGAATCTGTGGAATTCTCTGCCCAAGGAAGCAGTTGAATGTATTCAAGTCACAGATAGATAGATTTATAACCAATAAGGGAATTAAGGGTTACGGGGAGAGGGCGAGTAAGTGGAGCTGAGTCCATGGCCAGATCAGCCATGATCTTATTGAATGGCGGAGCAGGCTCAAGGGGCTAGATGGCCTACTCCTGTTCCTAATTCTCATGTTCTTATGCCATTTGCCTGCTTCACTTGCATGCCAAGTTTCAATGACTTTGGGGGTGATAACTGATCCTTCAATTTTCCCTCCCCTTCAGGAAGGGATTGGGACTTCAGTTCACACCTGCTCAGTGCAGTTGAGATCAGGAATCCAGTGGAGTGGAGAAACTGAACTTGTATGCTTCCACTCTACAAGCTGGTTCTCACTTCCACCGCAGTACAAGCATTTGGGCAAGAAACAGTTTTCAACATTCAATCTTAGGGGCAATTTCTCTCATTTACCAATCCCTGTTGTTGACCCAAATGTAACTTTTAAGAGTAAACAAGTCCCAGTAAGTACTAACGTGTGGGAGCATGGAGTTGCTACCATTTGGCGTTTTATAAGGTCATGATGGAGGCTGAGTCATTGAATATATTCAAGGCGGAGAGAGAAAGATTTTTGAACTACAGGGGAGAGTCAAGGGTTATGGGGAGCAGGCAGGGAAGTGGAGTTGAGGCCAAGATCAGATCAGCCATGATCTTTTGAATGGCGGAGCAGAATCGAAGGGCCGAATGGTCTACTGCTGCTCCTATTTCTTATGTACATTGGCGGTTATCCATTGATTAGCATAAAACACATCCACGGCATTTACAAAATTACAGCCCTGCAGAAGCCAATAAGAATTGAAAACGGCGAAGCACACCACATTTTTAGGTTAACACACTCCGACAACCTTCTGTGAATCAGGTAGCCATGGGTTACTTAGATGGGAAATGAAACTTTTTCTGAAAGCGCAGGCTGCAGAAAGCCTTTTCAACCACAGTTATCTCTACTTAAGAGAAATTAAAGATCACTTCCTGTATCCAATCCTATTAATTGAATACACTCAGCTATAAAATCCAGAAATGTGAGATCATGTGCAGATTACATCCAGTCATAAAGCGATGTCACACAACCACCATCAATTGTACAAACAGCAGCAAAATGGAGCAATATAAAATCAAATTTTGGGGGAAAATATTTCACTGTAATTAAAAGTTTGCAAGACATGTTACAATAGTACATTTTAAAGCTCTAACCGTCTGCGAATCTCTGATGAATGAACACAATATTGAGGCAAACAGGTTCTTCACTCAACAGCAATTGCATCCCCAGCACCATGAAATCAAGCTGCTAACTTTACTGCAAGTGGGTTTTTTTTGGTTACTCGAATTTCTACTCCTTTCTTATTTTTCTCTGCGTGGCTGGAAGAGTTAGTGATCAGGAAGGCCAATGGAATCTTGGCCTTTATTGCAAAGGGGATGAAGTATAAAAGCAGGGAAGTCTTGTTACAGCTGTACAGGGTATTGGTGAGGCCACACCTGGAATACTGCGTGCAGTTTTGGGTTCCATATTTACGAAGGGATGTGCTTGCTTTGGAGGCAGTTCAGAGAAGGTTTACTAGGTTGATTCCGGGGACGAGGGGGTTGACTTATGAGGAAAGGTTGAGTAGGTTGGGCCTCTACTCATTGGAATTCAGAAGAATGAGAGGTGATCTTATCGAAACGTGTAAGATGATGAGGGGGCTTGACAAGGTGAATGCAGAGAGGATGTTTCCACTGATGGGGGAGACTCGAACTAGAGGGCATGATCTTAGAATGAGGGGCCACCCATTTAGAACTGAGATGAGGAGAAATTTCTTCCCTCAGAGGGTTGTGAATCGGTGGAATTCGCTGCCTCAGAGAGCTGTGGAAGCTGGGACATTAAATAAATTTAAGACAGAAATAGAGAGTTTCTTAAATGATAAGGGGTTATGGGGAGCAGGCAGGGAAGTGGAGCTGAGTCCATGATCAGATCAGCCATGATATTAAATGGCGGTGCAGGCTCGAGGGGCCGTGTGGCCTGCTCCTGCTCCTATTCCTTATGTTCTTATGTAAATCACATAGGTAAACTGGACCAACTGGTGATCCTTATGATGCAATAATTTCATACTGGTTTCAACTGAGCAATGGAAAGAGTGCATAATACGGGGCTGGGGCGGTGTTTTGGGCTTTTAAAGATAATGAACACATTATTGAAATAGAATATATTTTTAAAAAGAATGTTGTGGAAATATAAATCTTTACATTATGCGATTAAGTGACAATTATAAATGTCAGGTGAACGCAAGTAAAGGATCTACTGGAGGAATGACAGACTTGAGTCCTAGTTTAGGCTATTAATCAGCCAGTCATTTCTCACCACATAAGAACATAAGAAATAGGAGCAGGAGTCGGCCATTTGGCCCCTTGAGCCTGCTCCGCCATTCAATAAGGTCATGACTGATCTAATCTTGGACTCAGCTCCAACTTCCCTACCCGCTCCCCATAACTCTTCACTCGCTTATCGTTCAAAAATCTGCCTAGTTCCACCTTAAATATAGTCAATGACCCAGCCTCCACAGCTCTCTGGGGCAGAGAATTCCACAGATTTACGACCCTCAGAAAAAATTCCTCCTCATCTCAATTCTAAATGGGTAACCCCTTATTCTTAAACTATGTCCCTTAGTTCTGGATTCCATGAGAGGAATCCTCTCTGCATCTACCTTGTCGAGCTTTCTCAGTATCTTATATATTTCAATAAGATCACCTCTCATTCTTCTAAACTCCAATGAGTATAGGCCCAACCTGCTCAACCTTTCTTCATAAGTCAACTCCATCTCAGGAATCAACCGAGTGAACCTTCTCTGAACTGCATCCAATTCAAGTACAGGTTGAATCTCCCTTATCCGGAACCCTCAGGATCTGGCCTGTTCTGGATAAGGGATTTTTTCGGACGAGGGGTGGTCACATTAAATTGGATGGTGCAGGTACTGAGCAAGGGGATATTGGGGCTGGCTGGCTTGATGCTGGGAGTGCAGCAGAGAGATCATTGGGGGGGGGTTAGGCCAGTGATTGCGGGAGCCGGCAGCGAGGAAGGACTTCAATTTGTTCATGTTGGAGTTCTGCGCATGCACCACCCCGTGGCCGGGAATGGTTCTAGACGAGGGGTGGTTCCAGATAAGGGAGTTCTGGATAAGGGAGGTTCAACCTATATATCCCTCCTTAAATAAGACCACCAAGCAAGTAGTGCCGGATTCATTATTGTCGACATGTCTGCATCTCACAGTAATATATCGGATATTCCTATACACCATGGTTCATGTAGAAAGAGAAAATAACAGACATGCAAGAGGATTTAATCCCATCATCAGCCAATTGCAATTCAACAATAACTGCCAATAATATCCAGGGTTCAGATTGGCTGAGTGATGTTCCTGTTTGTCATTTTGTGGATTATTTTCAGATTTTAAAAAATGCTGCTGAAACACACCCATCATGAAATCAACTATTAGCATCACTGAAAAATAAAAATTACAGAAATAATTCAGAAATACAAGCAGCCTTGTCTCTAATGAGTCGCAAGTTGTTAAGCAAAAGGTTGCATGCAAGCAGGATACCTCTACTTCTTTCCATGGATGTAGCTAACCCTTCACCCATAATCTTAAGTGAACAGCTCACTTCCCACGAATACTCTGGCCGAAGAGCAAGAAGCAGCGCAGCAGTGCTGGGTCCGGCATTGGCAGCTGATTGGCCCGGGGAACAGCAGAGAGGCACAATCAGAGAGAATTGTTTATTTGTATACAAATGGGACTTTCATGCAGTACAAAAAGCAAAAAGGTATCACAGGTGATGTGGCTGCTTTAGAAAGTCAAGAAAACCGCTGTGACATTGGCCATCCTTTAAATGGTCATTTTTGGCTGGCACCAAGAAAAGAAAGTGACCAGAAAAGCTGCTGGATTGTGGTAAAACCCTTAACTGGTTCACCAATGCCTTTCAAGAAAGGGAACTTGACACCCCCTAGCCGGTTTGGCCTGTATGTGATTCCTGACTCGTCCGATGTGGTTGACAATGCCGCTCAAATGACCTGGCAAGAAAACGGTCTCACTGCCACCTTCTCATAACTAGGGATGGGCAGGAAGTGTGCCCTTGCCAGAAACACCCACATACAGAGAACAAAAACAAAGAAAAATTCAAGAGCCATGAGCCAACGCCCATCGTTTATGTTGTTACATCCGGTTTCCTTGGATCAGCAGTGGCCTTGTAGACCCAATTTTACTGGGGTCCACAAAGCTCCTGGAATCAGAATTAAAAGTTCAATTCAAAAGGCCCACAAGCTACAAATGGCTGAATGTTAAACATATGTTAGGCTGGTAAATGATTGAGGAGAGAAATTAAAATATGCTGCACATGCCTAAACCCCGCCTTTTCTTTTCATGATTGCAGGACTTCCATAAACCAAGTAGGAATGAACATTACCTTTATCATGAATGCAATGAAATCCCATGCTAGAAGCCCATTTCTGCAATTTATTACTTTGTGTAAGTGGCTGTGTGTGCATGTATACGCTGAAATACATGCAATTAGCTCTGAAACAGAGCACTGGTACCCAAGAGAATTGGTGTATAATATTCAAAGATTTGCAATGACTTACAGAGTATCCTCGTCCTGAAAACGAATGAGCAGAACTCTGTGGGGAAAAGAGAGGGGGAAAATACATTAGATTTTGCACTGAACTTCCATGATATTTTTTACACTCAGTAACAGGCCTCCAGTATAGTAGTGGAGGTAATTATGCACATTTTCAGGCAATTGAACTATTGCCAACCATGCTTTACTTTTTAATGGACTTAGCTACATATTTCGTTACGATATGGTGCCACAATTTTGTCAGGTGCATGAGTTTTTGGGTGCTCCAGATATCAATTTGACTGAACTGACTTCAATATTTTAAAAAGGGTTACCCTGCTGAGATATAAGGAACTACTGTATAGACTTCAACCAAAGAGATGTTGACTGACCCTTTTATAACCATTTGATTAATAACCATAGGTCTTGATACGAGTTGGATTCTCTCTATGTTGCAATAAAGC
Source organism: Pristiophorus japonicus (assembly GCF_044704955.1). Classification (NCBI taxonomy): domain Eukaryota; kingdom Metazoa; phylum Chordata; class Chondrichthyes; family Pristiophoridae; genus Pristiophorus; species Pristiophorus japonicus. The sequence continues at coordinate 235,103,465 of NC_091984.1, read as the reverse complement.
ATGCATTTTACACGTTATAATTTATAGTTCCCAACAGTACTGCTTGGCTCATTTTCATCCAATAACGATTTACCATAAATATACGCTCACTGTAAACCGATATGGCAGATCTACGCAGGGAGTTCAGAAATGGAAAGGAATTGCACATTTCTTGAGACAATACCTTTTCTGGCTTAGTGAATAAGTGCAACAAGTGGTGCATTACTGAGCTACACAGGCCAGTAGGTCCCAGGGTTCAATTCCTGGCCTGTGCCAAGCAATGCTCCCTCTAATCTTGTTTTGAGTCATGGAGCCCCTTTAAAGGGCTGCGCAGCCCATTCAAAATTCCACACATGTGGTTTCTCCATTTAAAAGCCGGTGAGCCGGCTGCACGGGAGCTCGAGAGCTCTGCGTTGCCACGCAGCTTAAAAGGAACATTGGCGGCAAGTTAGCTGCAGCTACAGTGCTGGAGTGCTAACTCAGTGCTCCATATTAGTGAAGGGGAGGGGGGGAACCACAGATTCCCACTCTTGTATTCAGACTATTTCTGCAAAGCCCAAGTGTGGATTCTGGGTGAGGACAGGATTGAGCTCAGGTGTGATGTCCACCATGGTCAATACTCACTATCTCGACCACTTGGGAGAGGCGCCAGTGCCTGTGGAACCTTACTCCAGAAAGTGTCAGCATCTTCAGATGAGGAGGGGACAAAATTTGGGATAAACCAAACAAATATTTTCTGTGGCAGCACATCTCTTCACATACCTTCCAATCAGAATGTAATGCAATGTGTGGAAATTAAAACTTGAATGTTGACAAATATGTAATGCACAGGGTAAGTGCACTGGCAAATTAAAAAATAGTGTGTTTTGGCATCCCTATATTTCCACTACCATGGTCTTTCTATCACAACTCACTAGTGTAAAGCACACATGTAAATCCAATGAATATCAGCCAAGAGTGACCATCTGTTTGATGATAAACTGTGATACAAATTACTGTGAACGACACAAAGGCACCAGAGTAGCTGCTGAAGAAACATTTTCTATCATAAGACAGGCACTAATCATTGGCTCTTTAGCAAACATGTGGTAGCTGAAAGAGTATTCAGCTATGAAATTAATAATCGACCAGTGCTGTAATCAGAATTTAATCAAATATTCCAATAATCGGTGTATCTCCACTTCAGTCAGGTTTCTGAGCTAGCCAGCCATACTTGCTTCATCAGCCCCAATCAGCTAGTCTTCATCACAGAAATTTTGCTATTTCCTATTTCAATCAAAAGCTCAGAAGGCATTCTACACCTGCCAGCCTTTCTGCTGTGCTAATAATTGCCAATTTGCACATAGCTCTGGCTATATCACTCAATTTGGCCCTGGCTGCTGCACGCATACACCATGATTCATCAGCAACCCCCCCATGACAATTAGAGCCAATGTCTCGACTAACTGGAGCATCCATTCTAGAGGCTCAGCAGACAATTACCAGTCTATTTTCCCATCTCACCCAGAAAAATATGAGAACGCGTAACAATGGCATTCAGTGCCTCTGAAATGTTACCCTTGAGGGAATGAATATTTCAAATTATCTCAGCTTTACAACCACATTCAAATTTCAGCATTTCAGCATTTGGAAGGATACAGGGCTCATTTAAATGATAATGAAGGAGATCCATTCAATTTACTAAAAAACGGCAAGTTCTTCAGCTGACGGGTCAAGAAACAGCAAAAACCCTTTTAACCATTGTGCCTGGCTCTATATAGAACTCTAGAGCAGCACGAACATCAAAGGAATTAGTATGACAAATAAAAGAGAAGGCAAAAACGCTCCCTGCTTCCCTTGGGTCAAAACAATAAAATACGAATGTCACTTATCAGACTCTTAATATGCTGCTAAGTTCCAATTACCCCACAGTGAAAGAAATGATAAGAAAATCGCATTTTGGGAGCACACCCTGTTGGTTTTGTGCACTGATATTGGGGCGTGAAAGACATACAAAGCAAGCGACAAAGCAATCACAGAGCCACCTTTCATTAGTGGAGAAAAGCTTGCTCATCAACCAACACTAAGGGGGAAAATAAATTAAGATCCACCCCTCCCCCCGCCCCACCCCTTCCAGAGTACATTGCTGAGTCTTTGCTTTCCTCGTGTGGAAAAAGCACTTCTTTTTTCAAGAATATCTAAGGCAGTTTTTAGAAATGTCTCCGGTTTGCTTGGTTTTATAAGGCCGGAATTCGCCATGGTCCCAGAAATAAACTTAATGTTCCTCCCCCACCCCCCTCCCCCAAGCGATAATATTACATAAAATATGCATGATAGTCACAAGGACCTTTTTGACAGCACTGGTGGATGGCCTAACATGCTTCTAATATACTGCCTTAAGGAAGCAACTCAAATCTTCTGCTACATTTATTTCAACTTTTCCCCATTCACAGATAGCAGAGGAACAAAGAGATCAACATCTAGTCGAGAATAATGATTCAACCTTTCGGACAAAATATTTATTTGGCAGCTTTTCAATATACATTTGTGATACACTGTAGCATTTTTAAACTGATTTATGCTGTGTATTTATAATGGTGGTGTTGCACATGCTAAAAAAAACCTTGAAACATGCTACAGTATCCTCCAAAGGTTAAATGTCCTACACATTTAGAAAAACACAAATAGAAAAGGATATTCACTTGTTTGGTTGGAGGATTAACCCTTTGAGCACTGAAGGCCTTTTCAACTTTCGAAATTCGCACATCTTTTGTAAATGACATCTGAAAATATTATAAAGTAGAATTAGAAGTACGTACAGACCTACATAACATTGCTAACTCAAAGTATTCTAGGAATTATACAGCAAAAACTGTAATCTGGTTATATTTTGATCTTGGTGCAGGAATGCAAAGGTGTTCTTCAGCGTTAACTATTTTTGCAGGAATGATTACAATAATTTGTGGGAACATGCACAAAATTGTTCTTTGGTGTGCATGTAAATTTAACACGAATTGACTGGGACTGGTGTAAGCTTTGAGAGAAATAATAAATGAAGGTTCAATACGCAGCATGAACACATTTTCAAATCTGTGAACATTAGCTGCTTTTATGTCAGCTTTCTTTAAATTCAGATTCTGGAAGAATGGGTCCTGAAAGCTGGCTCACAGCATACTAAAATCCTGCACCCTTATCCTGGCAACATGATATCTGGCTCTACAAGTCTACCAGAGGTAATAATGCCAGATTTCGTAGTGTAAACGGCAGGAGATGGCTTACGAAAAGCAGTCTCCCGGAATCCTAATTAATCAGCACCAATGTGAAAGCAGCTCTAAAATGTTGCTTCCATTGGTAGCAGAAACAGAAATCCACCAGTCACACCGTCAATATTTTCTGCACATAACTGTGGTATTCAGGTGAGCAGAACACTTTCTTGTAAAGAAGAATCTCAACTGGAAAGGAGGAAAAAGACGACGATGAAGTAAAATGGCCAGTGAAGGATTGTTGGACAGTAACAGGTGCCATCTAACAACATAGCTGTTGTGTCTTCGGTCAGTTCAGCACAGAGAAAGGTAGAATGTAACAACGTCCACACCTGCCCCAGTTGAAGGGGAGACAGGGGGCGGGGTGTAGACCAACAGTTCATAAGGGAAGGAGAAAAATAAAAACAAATACAGGGACCTGGCAGCAAAGCAATGAATGTACTATGAACAAATGATTACTAATCAAGTAATATGTTCAAGCTGCAGGACTCTGTCACAAGAATCCCTCCACCCTGGTTCAATTTATTGTGTCCTCTGGAGAAGAAGTGTTTTATGCAAACAAAGCATTCCATCTAGAGGATTATTTTTGAGATAAGGGGAATGACACCAACTCCCTCCCTCTGCTTGAATTAGGCCTCCTTTGGACAAAAACTGAACAGTACAGAGGGGAAAGGGGAAGGTACATGGGTAGTCTGTACCAAGAGGAGAAAGGCCTACTGGGGTAAGCAGGACAGCAAATATTTCAGAAGAACATGAACAAAGTAAAAATGTAATTGCAGATATTACAATATAGACCATGCAAAATCACTATAAAAAGCACTACGTGAAAGCAGGAGAACAGGCCTTGCACAAAGCAGGGACTTACAAAGGGGCATTGAACCCTTACATCACTTGCACTCATTTACAGCTCCAGTGATTTAGGTCGCTCACTGAGTAAAACAATGTAGTAACAGACAATATTTGATCAAATTAAAATAATATATTTTTTAAAAATAAATAAATTTGGTTCTTACATTAAAAATAGTTGTATCGCAATGATATACAAAGTGGTACAGGGGGCAGGTTTGTCCTAACCTGATTGAGAAGTATATTTTCCCTCAATTAACACAAAGTGTTCATTTTACATGAGTATCAATTGTATTTTATCACCCTGAATGCTTTACTTTATGATACCAAAGGCTTCAAGAAATGCCTGGTAACACATATTCAAAATATTTATAAAGATTGCTCTGTGTGCAAATAGAAAGGGATGCTTCTGTGAATACACTGGGAGGGATTTATCATTCTTTGTATTTATATCTTGGGGAACTGTACGAAAAGAAAAAATAAGACTTACATTTATATAGCGCCTTTCACGACCACCAGACGTTTCAAAGCGCTTTATAGCCAATTAAGTACTTTTGACATGTAGTCGCTGTGTAATGTGGGAAACGCGGCAGCCAATTTGCACACAGCAAACTCCCACAAACAGCAATGTGATGATGACCAGATAATCTATTTTTGTTATGTTGATTGAGGGATAAATATTGGCCAGGACACCAGGGATAACTCCCCTGCAAAATAGTGCCATGGGATCTTTTACGTCCACCTGAGAGGGCAGACGAGGCCTTGGTTTAACGTCTCGTCTGAAAGACGGCCCCTCTGACAGTGCAGCATTCCCTCAGCACTGCACAAGAGGGCCAGCCTAGATTTATGTGCTCAAATTCCTGGAGTGGGACTTGAACCCACAACCTTCAGACTCAGAGGCGAGTGTGCTATACACTGAGCCAACAAAACACAAACTAATTACAAAGAATTTGTGGGACATCAGCTGTTGTAAAGAAACAGTTACAAGAAGATCCTTCACTGACACTCAAAACAAGTTTAAAAAAAATTGCTGGCTTTTATTAAGCACGCATGCAAATATAATTCTTAAATATTGAACAATTTATACTGGAGTTTATGCTCACTGTTATATGCTCCGCACTCGCAAAGTAGCTGCCATCAGAGAAATGGTAGAAGAGGGAACTTGTGGTAAGTCTCAGTTTTTTAATCTCTTTACAGTAAGGGCCCCTTTACAGCGTTGCTGCGAATAACAGGGTAACTTTCATGGAAGCACCATAAAGCAAATGAGGCATTAAGTCCTGAAGAAAGGGATTTTGCTGGCACTCTGAAGGATACAGCAAACATGAGAACTGCTGCCAGAGGGAGAGGATACCAGTTTTCGTCAGCTTCTCTAATGAAGCAGTTTCCCAATTGCTGGCTTGTGTATATCTTCCAATTGCTGTAGAAACTGAATTATAAGTGAGGAATTCGCTACAGCAACAGTAGCTGCAGTCAGGAATGCTTCATAAAGCAGTTCTCCAATATAAATACAACCTCAGGACATCCCAAAGTGCTTTACAGCCAACGAAGAACTTTTTGAAGTGCAGTCACTGTAGTAATCTAGGGAAATGCAGCATATATGTTGGCCAAAATACCAGGAGAACTCCTCTGCTCTGCTGAGAAGAATGTAATGGGATCATTTATGCCCACCTGAGAGGGCAGACATGGCCTCGGTTTAATGTCTCATCTGTAAAATCCACCTCTGACAGTACAGCCCTCTGACAGTACTGCACTGAAGTGTCAGCCTAGTTTATTCTGGCAGAGGCTTGAACCTAAAAATACCAACACTGAGTGTCTTTAATGTAGAAAACAGCTCAAGGCTCTTTACAGAGGTAAAATGGACACTAAGCATTAGCAAGACAGTTAGAAGAGTTGACCGAAAAATGGTCAAATGGGTAGGTTTTAAATTTCTAAAGGCAGGAAAAGTAAAGCTGAGGGGTTTAGGCAGGAAGTTCTAGGCAGTAGGACCAAAACAGTTGATGACTCTGCCACCAAGTCAGCAGAGGGAACAAAGAGGCCAGAGTCACAAGATTATTTGATTGTTGGATCCAATATAGGTCAGCAAGGATGGGATGAGAGAAAGGATGTGAGAAGTGTAGTTTTAGACAAACTGATGTTTCTGTCGGGTGGAATGGCGAGTCAGACGCTGGAGAAGCTGAAGATAACAAAAGCTGTGGATATGGGTTTTAGCTGCGGTCGGGATGAAGTAAGAGCAGAGGCGGGCTATGTTGCAACTTTGACAGTAAATGTTCCACAGAAGTGCAGTCCCTGTCGAAGCTCATGGAGTGACAGTGAGGGTGGCTACACGGAAGCCTGTGGGGTAGGCAGTCTCATGGATTAGAGGGAGAGGTAAAAAGTTTAAAAACACAGTCTGAATCAAGAAATAAAAAATCTCGATAAAAAACAAGCAAGAGTCCTTGATTCTCAGATTCTGCAGCTCTGGAATTTCTCGCTTTCTGTGTTCCCAGTACTACGATTGGGGTTTGTTTTGTGTTTAGTTCCATCATTGTGCTTGCAGACTATAGAATCAAAACTTTCAGCATAGAAGGGAGTCCATTCAGCCCATCGTGATTCAACAGCAATTGCCAGTATCGGGTTCTCTATTTTCAGTCCTTTGGGTGAAAAAACTGTTAATCTCGTTTATATGCTTTTTGTATTAATTCTAAACTTATTCTTCCTTGTTAACAATTCATCTACCAGTGGAAGTACTATTTCTATTTTTACCCTTTCAAACTGTCAATACTTTGGACATTTTTATAAAGACTTGCATTTATATAGCGCCTTTCATGACCACTGGACTTCTCATAAGAAATAGGAGCAGGAGTAGGCCAATTGACCCCTCGAGCCTGCTCCGCCATTTAATAAGATCTAATCATGGACTTACCTGCCCACTCCCCATAACCCTTTATTCCTTTATCGCTCAAAAATCGGTCTATCTCCGCCTTAAATATATTCAATGACCTAGCCTCCACAGCTCTCTGGGGCAGAAAATTCCACAGACCCTCAGAAGAAATTCCTCCTTATCTCAGTTTTAAATAGGCTGCCACTTATTCCGAGACTAGTTTTAGATTCCCCCATGAATGGAAATATCCCCTTTGCATCCACTTTGTCGAGCCCCCTCATGATCTTATATGTTTCAATAAGATCACCTCATTCTTCTGAACTCCAAAGAGTATAGGCCCAACCTATCTTTTTTCTGCGATATTTAGAGCTGGTGCTCTGCACTCTCTTTCCTGCGACAGTTGGAACTGGTGCTCTGCACTCTCTCTCCTGCGACAGTGGGACCTGGTGCTCTCCACTCTCTCTCCTGCGACAGTGGGACCTGGTGCTCTCCACTCTCTCTCCTGCGACAGTGGGAACTGGTGCTCTCCACTCTCCCGTCCTGCGACAGTTGGAACTGGTGCTCTCCACTCTCCTCTCCTGCGACTGTTGAACTGGTGCTCTCCACTCTCTGTCCTGTGACAGTTGGAACTGGTGCTCTCCACTCTCTGTCCTGTGACAGTTGGAACTGGTGCTCTCCACTCTCTGTCCTGTGACAGTTGGAACTGGTGCTCTCCACTCTCTGTCCTGTGACAGTGGGAACTGGTGCTCTCCACTCTCCCGTCCTGCGACAGTTGAACTGGTGCTCTCCACTCTCCCGTTGGTGTAGGAGGGAGGGCTTTAGTTTCCTGAACAATTGGGACCGCTTCTGGGGAAGGTGGGACCTGGACAAGCCGGACAGGTTGCACCTCAACAGAGACGGGACCAATGTTCTCGCGGGTGGTTTTGAGACTACAGTTCGGAGGGCTTTAAACTAGCTTGGCAGGGGGATGGGAACACAGGAGAGGGCTCTGAGCTAGTTAGAGTGGGTGAGAGCTCAGATGAACAGAACCCCAAAAAAGAATGCAAAAGGCAGGAGGCAACAGAGCAGAGTAGCACTGGGGTAAGTGTAAACCACAAGGTGATAGGGAGGGACAATATGTATGAATATAAAGGGGCTGAAGGAGGGCTCATAACTAAAAATCATAGTTTAAAAACTAGTATGAAAACATTCTACCTAAACGCACGCAGCATTCGAAATAAAGTAAATGAGGTGACGGCACAAATCATTACAAATGGGTATGATTTGGTGGCCATTACAGAAACGTGGTTGCAGGGTGGCCAAGACGGGAATTAAACACACAGGGGTATCTGACAATTCGGAAAGATAGCCAAGAAGGGAAAGGAGGTGGGGTAGCTCTGTTAATAAAGGATGATATCAGGGCAGTTGTGAGAGACGATATTGGCTCGAATGAACAAAATGTTGAATCATCGTGGGTGGAGATTAGAGATAGTAAGGGGAAAAAGTCACTGGTGGGCATAGTTTATAGGCCCCCAAATAATAACTTCACGGTGGGGCAGACAATAATCAAGGGAATAATGGAGGCATGTGAAAAAGGAACAGCAGTAATCATGGGGGATTTTAACCTATATATCGATTGGTCAAATCAAATCGCACGGGCTAGCCTTGAGGAGGAATTCATAGAATGCATACGGGATTTTTTCTTAGAACAGTATGTTACAGAACCTACAAGGGAGCAAGCTATCTTAGATCTGGTCCTGTGTAATGAGACAGGAATAATAAACGATCTCCTAGTAAAAGATCCTCTCGGAATGAGTGATCACAGTATGGTTGAATTTGTAATACAGATTGAGTGTGAGGAAGTAGTGTCTCAAACGAGCATACTATGCTTAAACAAAGGGGACTGCAGTGGGATGAGGGAAGAGTTGGCTAAAGTAGACTAGGAACACAGACTAAACGGTGGCACAATTGAGGAACAGTGGAGGACTTTTAAGGAGGTCTTTCATAGTGCTCAACAAAAATATATTCCAGTGAAAAAGAAGGGAGGTAAGAGAAGGGATAACCAGCCGTGGATAACCAAGGAAATAAAGGAGAGTATCAAATTAAAAACCAATGCGTATAAGGTGGCCAAGGTTAGTGGGAAACTAGAAGATTGGGAAAATTTTAAACGACAGCAAAGAATGACTAAGAAAGCAATAAAGAAGGGGAAGATAGATTACAAATGCAAACTTGCGCAAAACATAAAAACAGATAGTAAAAGCTTTTACCGATATATAAAACTGAAAAGAGTGACTAAAGTAAATGTTGGTCCCTTAGAAGATGAGAAAGGGGATTTAATAATGGGAAATGTGGAAATAGCTGAGACCGTAAACAATTATTTTGCTTCGGTCTTCACAGTGGAAGACACAAAAAACATGCCAAAAATTGCTGGTCACGGGAATGTGGGAAGGGAGGACCTTGAGACAATCACTATCACTAGGGAGGTAGTGCTGGACAGGCTAATGGGACTCAAGGTAGACAAGTCCCCTGGTCCTGATGAAATCCATCCCAGGGTATTAAAAGAGATGGCGGAAGTTATAGCAGATGCATTCGTTATAATCTACCAAAATTCTCTGGACTCTGGGGAGGTACCAGCGGATTGGAAAGCAGCTAATGTAACGCCTCTGTTTAAAAAAGGGGACAGACAAAAGGCAGGTAACTATAGGCCGGTTAGTTTAACATCTGTAGTGGGGAAAATGCTTGAAGCTATCATTAAGGAAGAAATAGCGGGACATCTAGATAGGAATAGTGCAATCAAGCAGACGCAACATGGATTCATGAAGGGGAAATCATGTGTAACTAATTTACTGAAATTCTTTGAGGATATAACGAGCATGGTGGATAGAGGTGTACCGATGAATGTGGTGTATTTAGATTTCCAAAAGGCATTCGATAAGGTGCCACACAAAGGGTTACCGCAGAAGATAAAGGTACGCGGAGTCAGAGGAAATGTATTAGCATGGATCGAGAATTAGCTAGCTAACAGAAAGCAGAGAGTCTGGATAAATGGGTCCTTTTTGTGTTGGAAATCGGTGGTTCGTGGTGTGCCACAGGGATCGGTGCTGGGACCACAACTGTTTACAATATACACAGATGAACTGGAAGAGGGGACAGAGTGTAGTGTAACAAAATTTGCAAATGACACAAAGATTACTGGGAAAGCGGGATGTGTAGAGGACACAGAGAGGCTGCAAAGAGATTTAGATAGGTTAAGTGAATGGGCTAAGGTTTGGCAGATGGAATACAATGTCGGAAAATGTGAGGTCATCCACCTTGGGGAAAAAAAAACAGTAAAAGGGAATATTATTTGAATGGGGAGAAATTACAACATGCTGCAGTGCAGAGGGACCTGGGGGTCCTTGTGCATGAATCCC